>NW_006408612.1:7666145-7693645 GCF_000296735.1 Chrysochloris asiatica
TATCATCAGCCAAAACAAGACCAGGGGTAGACTGTAGAACAGACCATCAATTGCTCCTATACAAATTCAGACTGAAGCTGAAGAGAATGAAAACAAGTCCATGAAAGACAAAATATGACCTTGAATATATCCCAACTGAGTTTAGAGATTATCTGAAGAACAGATTTGATGCATTAGACACTGAAGAACAGAAGACTTATAGGATAACATCTAGAACACCATAAAGGAAGAAAGCAAAATGTCATTAAGAAGACAAGAAAGAAGGAAAAGAACAAAATGGATATCAGAAGAGACTCTGAAACTTTTTCTCCAACATAGAGATACTAAAGCAAATGGAAGAAATGAGGAGGTAAAAGGTCAGCTCAAGAAGAAAGAGTCAAAGAGTATAACAAAATTTGCAAAGACCTGGTATTAGAAAACCAAAAGAACACACTCAGCATTTCTCAAGCTGTGGAAGCTAAAGAAAAATTTGAAGCTTTGACTTGAAATATTGAAGGATTCTAAGGACAAAATATTGAATGTGTGTAAAACATGAAAAAGAATATGGAAGGGATACTGAGTCACTGTACCAAAAAGAAATGGCTGATATTCAATCATTTCAAGAGGTAGCATGTGATCAAGAGCCAATGATACTGAAGGAAGAAGTCCAAGGTGCATTGAAGGCATTGGCAAAGAACAGGAATTGACAGAATACAAATTGAAATCTTTCAACAAACTGATGCAGCACTAGAGGCACTCACTCATCTATGCCAAGAAATTTGGAAGACAGCTACCTGGCCAACTGACTGTAAGAGATCCACATTTGTGCCCATTCCAAAGAGAGGAGTCCTGGTGTGATGCTGTGGTTTAATGTGCTGGACTGCAAAGTTGGTTTGAACCTCAGGGTCAGTGGTTCAAGCTCACCAGCTGCTCCTTGGAAACCCTATACAGGTTTGCTATGGGTCAGAACCAACTCGACAGCACTTAACAAACAAAAACCCACATAATCGTGCTCATGAGGAACCTGTACATAGAGCAAAAGATCTGTATTTGTGCTCGTTCCAAAGAGAAATGACCCAACGGAATGCAGAAATCATCAGACATAATCATTAATATCGCATGCAAGTAAATTTTTGCTAAAAATAATTAAAACAGCTGCAGCCATACATTGGCAAAGAAATTCCTAGAGACCCAAGTTGGATTCAGATAAGGACATGGAATGAGGGATATCACAGCTTACGTCAGATGGACCTTGGCTGAAAACAACCTGTTTACCTGTGCTTTATTGACTATGCAAAGGCTTTCAATTGTGTGGATTATAACAAGCTATGAGCACATTGTGGAGAATGAGTATTCTGGAACACTTAATTGTGCTCATGAAGCACCTGTTCATAGAGACAGTTGTTTGAACAACACAAGGGGACACCAAATGGTTTAAATTTAGGAAAGGTGTGCACCAGGGTTGTATTATTTATTTTACCATACTTATTCAATCTGTATACTGAGCCAATAATCCAAGAACATGGGTTATATGAAGAAAAACATGGCATCAGGTTTGGAGGAAGACTCGTTAGCAACCTGCAATATGCAGATGATACAACCTTGCTTGCTGAAAGCAAAGAGGACTTAAAATAATTACTGATAAAGATCAAAGACCATGCCCTTCAGTATGGGTTACACCTCAATGTAAAGAAAACCAAAATCCCCACCACTGGACCAATAAATAACGTCATGCAGTTCCAACTTATAGCAACCCTATATAGGGTTTCTGAGGTGCAGCTGTGGGTTTGAACCACCAACCTTACAGCTAGTAGTCCAGTGCTTATCCTACAGTGAGTCCCACTATATAAAGAAATAAAAACAATGCATGGAATTAAGGAAATAAAAATCCCAAGTTTTTGCTTGCGAACAGGCATATTTTTCAGATCATGCAAGTCATGAGTAAAGCAGTAAGAGAGATTTTTGAGTAGCTTGAGGATTTATTAGCATTTTTCTGTGGGTAATACTTGGTCTTATTTAGTTTGCTAATTGCAGTCTTGTTTGGAATCATTGCACTGTCACAAAACCAAAGCAAGTAATTGGTGTTTTTATTTAAATAAAAATGTTTTACTTTTCAGAAGCTGCAGGCTTTTTCTCAAATCCAAGGTTGGTTGTTAATATCCCATTAAGAGAGCCAGCTTAGCTTGTTGTTGTTCTTATTAGGTGCCATCACGTTGGTACCAACCCATAGCGACCATATGCACAGCAGAACAAAACACTGCACAATCTTGGGCCAACCTCACTATTGTTGCCACACTTGAGTCCATCTATGCTGCCACTTCGCTAATCCATCTTGTTGGGGTAGTCCTCTTTTTCTCTGACCCTCCACCTTACCAAACATGATATCCTTCTCCAGCGACTGCTCCCTCCTGACAATATGTCCAAAGTAGGAGAGACGAATTTTGGCCATCTTGGCCTCCAGTGAGCACTCTGACTGCACTTCTTCCAAAACGAATCTATTGGTTCTTTTCGAAGCCCATGGCACTTTCAATATTCTCCTCCAACACCGTAACTCAAAGGCATCAATTCTTCTACAGTCTTCCTTATTCACTGTCCAGCTTTCGCATGCATATGAGGTTATTGAAAATACCATGGCTTGGGTCCAGCACATTTTAGTCCTCAAGCTGACATCTTTGCTCTTCAACACTTTAAAAAGGTCTTGTGCAGCAGATTTGCCTAATACAATACGTCGTCTGATCTCTTGACTGCTGCTTCCATGAGTGTTGATAGTTGATCCAAGAAGAATGAAGTCCTTGACAAATTCAATCTTTTCCCCATTGATAAGAATGTTGCTTATTGGTCCAGTGGTGAAGATTTTTGTTTTCTTTTCATTGAGATTCAATCCATATTGAGGCTGTGCTCTTTGATCTTCATCAGTAAATGTTTTAAGTCCTCTTCACTTTCAGCAAGTAAGGTTGTACCATCTGCATATTGCAGGTTGTTAATGAGTCTTCCTCCAATCCTGATGCCACGTTTTTCTTCATATAATCCAGCTTCTCAGATTATTTGCTCAGCATGCAGGTTGAATAAGTATGATGAAAGAATACAACTCTGTTGCACATCTTTCCTAATTTTAAACCATTCAGTGTTCCCATGTTCTGTTCGAACAACTGCCTCTTGGTCCATGTACAGATCCCTCATGAGCACATTTAAGTGTTCAGGGACACTCATACTTTGCAATATTGTCCGTAGCTTGTCATGATCCACACAACCGAAAGCCTTTGCATAGTCAATAAAGCACAGGTAAACATCTTTCTGATAGCTTCTGTTGTCATCAATCACTGGCATTCTTCAGCTTATGGACACATCACACCAATTTCTGACTCCATGTTAACGTCACCTTCTTCTCTGTACAGGTATATTTCATTGTATTGTACTCCATCTTACTGCATTTCACAGATACTGTGCTTTTTACAAAGTAAAAGTTTGTGGCACCCCTGTGTCAAGCAAGTCTATTGGCATCACTTCTCCAAAAGCATGTGCTCATGACGTGTCTCTGGGTCACATTTAGGTGGTTCTCACAATATATCAATCTTGTTCATAATGCTATTGTGCACTTAATAGGCTACAGCATAGTGTAAACATAACTTTCCTATGCACTGGAACACCAACATTTATTTCAATATTCTCTTTACGGCAGTGGTATGAAACCAACCAAGCTATGTCTGCATTTGTATCCCTGTGTCCTCTCCTCTTATAAGGGCATCAAGCACTAAATGTAGCAACCAATCTAAATCCAGGATGATATAGTCTCAAGATCTTAACTACATCTGTAAAGATTCTGTTTCCAAATAATGTCACATTCTGAGATGCCAGGTAGGCATTAATTGGGCTGAAGGGAGGGCACTATTCAATCCCCTATGTTGTTGTTGTTATGTGCTATTGAGTTGGTTCTGACTCATAGCAACCCTGTACAGGGTTTCCAATGAGCAGCTGGTGGGTTTGAACTGCCAATTTTGTGGTTCGCAGTCCAGTGCTGATTTTACCAACACCACACCAGGTAGTCCACTATAAACTGTCCAAATAATTTAACTAAATTTAATGGATCCTCTATATGTAGATTTTCCAAACGTCTTTAATCAGAATGCTGAGGTTTGATAGGATGTTTTAGACCCACATTTGATGACTTGAATAAATGTTGAAACTTGATTTTTCTGTAGCCTTTCTCTTTGAAAACTGCACCATAATTATATGAAAATAAATTTTAAAATAGGTAGGAATCAAAACATCTTTTTTGAATGACAGCAGTGCCGCTGGTTTATAATAATTTCTTTCATCCAGATAAAAACCTATTTATAGCTTTGGTTCCATGATTCTGCATTTCTGATGCAGATAATTTATTATAAGAAAAGCAAGATAGTGCTAGTGTGTGTAAGTGAATTCAAATGAGCTCTGCTGTGTGATATAACCTTGATAATGAAAGAGTGTGAGTGAATATTATTACAAATGACAAAGTTTTTTACACAAAACTGGCATTTGACAGCGTCATTTACAATGGTGAGTCATTTAATCCATGTAATTCCTAGAGTATTTTATCTGTTGTACATAGTTTTTATCAGTTCTTGGTCGCACTGTAATATAGCTCTGAGTTTAGTATTCACTTATATATTTTCTCTGCTCTGGTACCTTGCCAGTTTTGAAGCTGATTTGGAAAGATTGTTGATTATGGAATGTTGTTGTTGTTAGGTGCCATCAAATTGGCACCGACTCATAGTGACCCTATGTACAACACAACAAAACACTGCCCTGTCCTGCATCAACCTCACAATCAATGCTACACTTCAGCCCATTGTTGTTGCCACCTATCTCGTCTTCCCTTTTTCTCTGACCCTCCACTTTACCATGATATCCTTCTCCAGGGCCTGGTCCCTCCTGATAGTATGTCCGAAGTATGAGAGACAAAGTCTGACCATCCTGGCTTCAAGGAGCGCTCTGGCTGTACTTCTTCCAACACTACTGATTTATTTGTTCTTTTGGCAGTCCATGACTTTTAATACTCTCCTCCAACACCATAGCTCAAATGCTATTCCTATTGAATGCCTATTCCTATTGAATAGAGGTCTAGATTCATTTATTCCTTGAACAATTTTTTTTAATGTTTTATTGTGAATTATATGATAGTTTACATGAGAGAACCTCAGTTCCATATTCATTCCATTGTATATCATTACATTGCCATGGTTCCAATCCCCTCCATGCCTCATCTTCTGACCAAAGGGCATATCCTAGAAGCCTGTGCTCTACCATCCCCCACCCATCCTTGAACAATTTTTATAGAATGTCTTTTTTATGTGCAAGCTAGGCACCTGTGCTGAGAAAAAGTCATGTTTCTTATTAGCATGTAGCTTAGGGTCTAATAGAGGAACCAGACTTTTAACAAATAAGTGTATAATTTAAAAGGTGATAAGCATTATGAAGAATATAGTACAAAAAATAGAGTGGGGGATATAAAAGTATATGTTGCATGGTTCTTCTTATAGTATGTGAAAAAGTAGATGGTGATAAGTTAAAGAAGTAAATTATAATCATTAGTCATCACTAATTTTTTCAAAAAAGAAATGAAACAAGCCAATCATGCAGATATAATTGAATCATAATCTCATCTAGAAGTCTTTGAAAAATAAAAGGTCAAAGCTGAAAGGAAAGGAAAGCAGGTAGAAGAATTACACAAAAACATTCACAAGAAATTGCAAAGATAGTACATGGAGGTCCTGTATACGTTTTATGCAGTTTCTTCTGCTTTGCATCTTATAGAACTATAGTACAATATCAAAAAGAAAGTTGGTGTTTACAGTGTGTATATATAAGAATACCTCATCATGTGTAGGTTCATGTAACCATCATGACAATTAAGACACAGAACTAGTCCATCACCACAAAGCTCTCCCTCATACGGCCTTTTCATAGTCACCCTAACCTTCCTTCAGAGTCCTTGTGTAGCATGAACATTGGACTGCTAACCACAAGGTCAGTGGTTCAAACCCATTAGCTGCTACTTAGAGGATCACTATGAGTCAGAAGCAACTTGATTGCACTTAACAACAACAACCTTCCTTCAACTCCAACATTCTTAATCCCGATAAACCTCTATAAAACTTTTTAAAACTTCATGATTATATCATTCTGAGAATATTATATAAACGAAAGCACACAGTATGTGACCATTTGATTTCAGATGAAGGTTTCGTTTGTTTTCACTCAGCATAATGTCCTTGAGATTCATCTATAACTTGCATACATATAAAAGAATTGTTGTTGTTGTTAAGTGCTGTCCAGTCAGTTCCAACATATAGCAGCTCTGTGTAGGGTCTCAGAAGAACAGCTGATGAGCTTGAACCACTAACCTTGAAGTTCAAACAAACTTTATAGTCTGGTGTATTAACCCACAGTGCCACACCAGGATTTCTATTTTAAAGAATTAGCAACAACAAGACTTTGTTACTGAAAAAAAGCATTGCCTTTGAGTCCATTCTGACTCATAGAGATGCTGTAGGACAGAGTAGAACTGCCCCAAAGGGTTTCCAAGGAAGCAGGCGTCCTCATCATCTTTCACCCACGGAGCAGCTGATGGAACAACAGCGTAACCACGTACCTCCAGGGTTCCTTCACTACTAACTTATTTAAATTACCAACATAATGTCATGTTTCTCTACACAAAATTAGAAGGTATTAGTGGAGAATTTTGCAAGTACTGAAAAACAGCTAAGGAATGACCTTCCAAACCATGCTTGAGAGGATATGTTTGTTTTTTTTTTTAATTTTCAAAGAGGGCCTATAAAACTTTAGATCATGTTTAAAAGTCTAAAGGACTAATGTTTCAGAAAAACCCTGTCTAGCTACTTGGCTTGCCAAAGGCAGCTTAATGTAAGAAAAGCTGAGCTTTGGGGTCTCACGTGCCTTTAGCTGTGAGATCATGAACAGGATGCTGAACATCAGTTTCCTTACCTGTAAAATGACGGAATAAAAAGTGACACCTATTTCATGTAATTATCTGTAAAAATTAAATAGAACAAAAATCCACTGACCCTGTCATTGTCTCCTTGCCCTACCTGTACCCATGAGTGCACATGTCCTTTTATGACTTCAGTCACCTTTAAAAGATCCTGTTGCTATATGCTACTCTTAGACCAAGACTTTCATTCAGTCAGAAAACCATATTCCTTGTTTTTTTTCACCCGGATACCTGCAAACTGCCATTTCTTATCTTCAAGCTCTTCTATTTCAATGCTCCTTAAAGCACTTCTTCAGGCTTCCTTCAGCTCCCATCATAATTCTGAGTATGTGTGTGTGTGCTTAGTGCATTTGCTTTTCACTCTAAGCCTCTTGATTTGACAGATGGTTTTAACTTCAAATTGCAAATAATTTTCTCTCTGGGTACTGTCTCAGTCCCCAATTTATACTTAACATTTAGGTAATGGCCCACTGTTCATCATTACAAGCAATTTGCAGATTGAAACTTATACTGTGTCTGTGTATGTATGTAAGTAAACATACATGTGGAGTGGGAGTATATCCACAAATATATAAAGGTTTGATAGGATATTTGTACATGGTCCAGAAAAGTTAAATGACTTACGCATGGTTGCAAGATAGACGTTAGCACTGCTTAGCCTAAAGCCCAGGCTTCCTACTCCAGCTCCAGGAATCTACTGCTTTACGTCCCACATTGCCCAGCTCTCGGCTCTCAGAGATCATTAAAAATCATTTGCCTTTGACCTTGAACTAGAACTTAATTAAACTAGTAAATGACTGTTTCTTTAGGGTCCATTTGACCAATTACTCCAAGGAAGAAAACTTTTACTGCTTAAATCAGATATAGAAAGATCTAGTCTTGAGGGTTTCACTCCCCTGGAACCTTACCAGGCAGAGGCAGCCTTAGGAGTTTTGAGAATACAATAGCTCTGCCAGCATGCCTCCCTGTAGGCAACAGACTTCCAGAACCCCCTCAGTGATTTCATTACTTCTTTTAATTGAGGTACAATTCCCATATAATTGTATGGTGGTCAAGGTGGTGTGCCATGGAGTCAGTCAGACTCATAGCAACCCTGCACAGGGTTTCCAAGGCTGTAAATCTTTACAGGAACAGAAAGCCTCATATTTCTCCACGGAACTGCTGGTAGCTTTGAACTTCTAACCTTGAGGTTAGCAGCCTGACTCGTAACCACTACGAAAGGTATAGACAGATCTTAAGTGCAGAGGTCAGTGAATTTTGACAAACATATACACCCATGTAACCACCACTTCAATCACAATACAGAACACATGATCATCATCCCAGAAAGATCACCCCCTGCCTTTTCCAGTCAAAGCAACCTCCTAGGCATATCTCTATCACCATGATTAGCTTCTTCAGTTTGAAAATTTACTATAAAAAGAATACCATAAATATGCTTTTCTGTGTCTGGTCCTTTTTACTCTGTAGCACGTCTGTGAGATTCAGCCATTTGTTACTTATATTCAATAGTTTTCTCTTCATGTTGCTGAGTAGTATTCTATTATATGAATATAGCACAATTTGTTTCTACATTCTGCTATTGATGGATATTTGAGTCATTCCTAGTGTTGAAGTATTGTGAATAAAGTTGCTAGAATCTATTTGTGGGCGTAGGTCTTCAATTGTTAAGGATTGATTTGTGTCCCTCTAAAAGATATGTTTAAAAGATCTAACACCTAGTGCCTGTGAAGATGACCTTGCTTGGAAATAGAGCCTTTGAAGATGTAATCATTTATGTTAAGGTCATGCCAAAGTAGAGTGTTGGTGAACACTGAACATACCATGGACTGCCAGAATTATGGCAAATCCTTCTTGGAAGAAGTACAGTTGGAATGCTCTTTAGAAGCAAAGATGGTAAGACTTCATCTCATGTACTTTGGACGTGTTACCTAGAGGGCATCATGGTTGGTAAAGTCGAAGGTCAGCAAACAAGAAAAAGACCTTCAACAAGATGGACTGACAGTGGCTCAAACCTAACAATGTGAAGGTGGTGCAGGAGCAGCCAGTGTTTTGTTCTATTGTGCACAAGGTTGTTATAAATCGGAACCAACTCAAAGACACCTAACAACAAAAGTATAATGGGTCCTGGTCCATTCATCTTCTGGTTGTTGTTAAGTGATCCTGCATAGGGTTTACGAGGAGCAGCTAGTGAGTTAGAACCACCAATCTTGCGGTTCAAACTGACCTTGCAGTCCAGTGCATTATCCTGCAATGTCACACCAGGACTCCAATCCAAACTAGTGCTACATTTATAAAAGAAAGCAGACACCGAGAGGCACACAGAGGAAAGCAACCTGTGTGAAGATGTATCTACAAGTCAAGAAATGCCAAAGGTTTCTGGAAACCATCAGATGCTAAGAGAGAAGACATGGAGCAGTTTCTCTCTCAGAGCCCCTCAGGAATCCACATGGCCAGTGTCATGATTTGGACTTCTAGCCTTCAGAATTGAGACAATAAATTTCTGTTGTTTACAGCCACCTAATTTGTGAAGTTTTGTTACAGCAACCCTTAGTTTCCTAGGAAACTAAGACATGAGTAAATATTTAAAAGACCTAAAAGTGGGATGACTGCCAAACAGTTTAACAAAGCGCTGCTGTAACAGAAATACCACAAGTGAATTGTTTCAACAAACAGAAATGTATTCTCTCACAGTTTAGAAGACTAGAAGTACATATTCAGAGTACCAACTCTGGAGAAAGTCTTTGTCTCCTTCCAGCATTCCTTGGAGATCTCCAAGTATTTTAGCCTGTACTCCACTTCTGGGTCTGCTTTCTTGATGGTAGTAGGTCACTCAGTTCAGCTCACGTCTCTTTCCTTTTCTTGAAAAAGAATGATCCAAGATACAGCCTAATCCTGTCAATTGCATCTGGCCTCATTAGCATCATAGAAGTGAGGAGTTACAACACATAGGATGATCACATCAGAGCACATCCTGCGGTTGATTGCATCATATTACATCTCATCATGAAGGTGATACCTACATTTTACCTGCTCAATCACTTGAGAATCCTGACCAAGTTGAGCTGATACAAAACCTATTATTACAGGTTTTGTGATTTTCCAGTCCCATCAACAATGTATAAAGCTTCCAATTGTTTCACATGTTCACTGATATAGAAGCTGTCAAATCTTTTCAATGTAGCCATGAGAAGTCAAACAAATACAACCCATTGTTTGGTAATACTATGGGAAATTTTATTAGTATAAAGAACTTCAAACAGTACTAAAACATAGGTTCCCATGTACCCATCCCTCAGCTTCAATATTATCAACTCAAAGCTAATCATGGTTCATCTTTATATCCACTTGGTAGTGGTGATGGAGGTGCTGGTGGTGTGCCTTGGGGTCAATTCCAACTCATAGTGACCCTGTATAGGGTTTCTGAGGTTGTAAACCTTTACAAGAACAGAAAGTCTCATCTTTCTTCCACAGGGTGGCTGGTGGACTTGAACTGCTGGCCCTGCAGTTAGCAGCCCAATGCACAACCCACCATACTATGAAAGCTGCTTTTGTACTCACTTATCTCCTCCAATATTATTTTGAAACAGAACCCAAATAGCATATGATTTCATCCATAAATTCATTAGTCAGTATTCCCAAAACATAAGTTGTTATTGCTGTTAAGTTGTTATTGCTGTTAAGTGCTGACTCACTGTGACCCAATGTGACAGAGTACAACTGTTCCAGATGGTTTCCTAGGCTGAAATATTTATGAAAGCAGATCAGCAGCTCTTGCTCTAGAAGATCTGTTGAATGGGATTGAACAACCAACCTATCAGTTAGCAGCTAATTGCTTAACCATTGTGCCATCAGGACTCCTAAAACATAAGCACTCGTTTTAAACTTAACTAAAGTACCTAGTGTGGTGCTGTAGGATAAGCACTGAACCAATAGGCCCTTTGAACTTCAAGGTTAGAAGTTCAAACTCACCAACTGTTCCTTGGAAACCCCATACAAGGTCACTATGAGTCAGAACTGACTTGACAGTACTTAACAACAACAACAAAGCACCATAATATTGATTAATTTCAAAGAAAAATAATGTCTCAGTACAATCAAGTATTCAATATAAAAATTTCCAATTGTCTCAATGTCATAATTTTTTAACAGTTCACTTAAATCAGGATCCAAATAAGTGTGATATTACAATTGATTAGGATGTTTAGTACCAAGAAAACAAATTAAAACTGACTGCCACCAAGTCAGTTCTGACTTATTTGCTGTTATGTGCCATCGAGTTGGTACCCACGCATAGAGACTCTGTGCACAACAAAATAAAACACTGCCTAGTCCAGTGTCAACCTTACAATCATTGCTACATTTGAGCCCATTGCTGCTGCCACTGTGCCAAGGCATCTTGTCATCCCTCTTTTATCTGACCCTCCACTTTACCAACCATGAAATCCTTCTCCAGGGACTGGTCCCTCCTGATAATACGCCCATAGTATGAGGGACAAAATCTGGACATTCTGGCTTCCAAGGAGCATTCTGACTGTACTTTTTCCATCACAGATTGTTTTGTTTTTTTGACAGTCCATGGTACCTTCACTCCAACACCATAACTCAAATGCAACAATTCTTCTATGGTCTTCATTCATTGTCATATGAGGCTATTGGAAACTGTATAGGATTTCCAAAGCTGCAAATTTTTACGGGAGAGAAAGTCTCACTTACCTTTCTCTCGCCAATTGGCTGGTGGGTTTGAACTGCCAAACATGTGGTTAGCAGCCCAGTACTTATCCTACAGCATCACCAGGACTCCTTAATAAGTTTTGTAAGCATTCTGTAATTCATAGGTACTCCTCTTCTTTTTTCATTGCAATGTTTTTGTGACAGAAATTGGTTGTCATCTAAAGTTTACCACAGATAAGACTTTACTGCCCTATCATTTAGTATATTCCTGTATCCTCTGTATTTTCTGTAAACTATTACTTTGACCTAAGAGCTAGATCATATTCAAATTTAAAAAGTTTGACAAAACTATTTCATAGTTTATAGTGTGTTCTTCCATCAAGAGGCATATAAGGTTTGGTAGCTCTCTTTTTTATGATGCACAATGCCTTGATACATTTTTCATTTGGGGTTATAAAATGGTAATATTCCAGTTCTGATCTGTCATAAAATGGTAATATTCCAGTTCTGATCTGTTTTTCTGGTGTGGATAAAGCACTAGACCACAAGGTTGGTTTGAACCTCAAGGTTGGTGGTTCAAACTCACCAAGCAGTCCTCAGAAACCCTATACAGTGTCTCTATGAGTCGGAACCAACTTGAAGGCACTTAAAAACAACAACAAATCTGTCTTCCTTTGTGTTGGGATGTTTCTATAAAGAAAAACTTCCTTCATCTACTAATTAGTCACCCAATGCACAGCAGCTCTTGTAAGAAAGATAGGATAATCTTTCCTTTTGTCAGTTTTTAAAACAGTGAGTTAGATCCTTAGTACCCTCCAATGGTGGCCAGTTGATTTGGAGAATTTTTTGTTATCATTGTGATAAACTCATATTTTGGTATGTTTTCATCTATTGCAATTATCATCACTTTTGATGGTGATATTCTTTTCTACCAATCAAAAAGTACTTCATCCACTGACAAATAGCTTTCAAAAGCAGTACAATGCTTTGAAAGATTTTTGTTTTCACTACCATATGTAACTGTCTTTCTAATTCAAATGACTACAAAAACAGTGTGGAGGTGGGGCAAGAACTTTACAAGGATGTCACTACCCCATCAGCATCACAGAGAACCCATTCTATCCTGGTCTCCTGTGTAAACACATCAGGAGAAGAGCTGCCCTGTTGTGTACTGAGCCATGTGTGGTTCTTTCCTAGAGCAGGGCCACACAGACAACAGAGTGGTTAATTACCAGAGCCTAGGTACTTGGGTTCAAATCCTGATCCTACCTGTCAAACTTGGTGAAATTATTTTACTTCTTCTGCCTCATTGTTCCCTCATGTAAAATGGAGAGTAGTAATAGTACCTTGAAGGGATGTTATGGTGATAAATGAGCTAATAGATGCAAAGCATCATTTACCTGGCATATGGTGAACACTCAATAAATGTTAGCAGTTATTACTACTCTCATCATTCAAGTTGAACCTAGATTTCCTTTATGACTCCCACCCCTACCCATGAATGGAGGTTTGAGACCTCAGATGCCTGTAGGAACTCCCAATCTCTAGTCTCTACTAAGAAGAAAGGCATATCAATAAGATCTATGAGTAAGAGGGAATTGAGCCAAGACATGCTCATGCTTACCATACAAGACACAAGAGGAGGAAGGGGGAAAAAGCTTATGACTCTCACTGTACATTCCTTATTAGTTTTAGCTCATTTTTCCTGAGAGTCTCTTATGTGCCAAGTGTGGACAGACTTTAAGCTTTGCAAACATTTCAGCCACATTGTCTTACTTGATCCACTCAGCAGTTCTAAGAGGCATGGAAATAGCTTTCTCTTCTCTCTGTTTGACAAATGGTAGTGACTTCTCCTAGGTCACAGTAAATTGGGAACACAACAGGGACCAACATCCAAGTCTCCTGACCCTACTACAGCAGAGTTCTCTCTTCATAATCATGATGTCCCCTTCTCATCCATTAATTTATTCATTCAGTAACTCTTTATTGAGTATCTAGTTATTTGTCAGGCATTGTTCTGGAACCATCAAGTTGCTGATACAGTAGATATATAAATCAGTAAAAACAAACAAACAAATATTCCTGCTCTCATGGAGTTTGCATTCTAGTAGGAAGAGGCTAAAAATAAACAAATAAGTAACAACATATAGAATGTTATATAATAATAAGTTCTATAGAAAATCATCCACCATGCATCTGCCAGTTTGTCATACTGCGGTGTTTTGTGTGTTGCTATGATGCTGGATGCTTTGCCACCAGTATTGTCAATACAGAAGCTTTAAAATCATGGTGGACAGTTTTCAGCTTAGCTTCCAGACTTAGACGGACTATGAAGAAGGAGAAGCAGACCACTAATTAAAGACTAGCCTCTGCAAACCTTATGAATAGCAGCAGAGCACTGTCTGATATAGTGCCAGAAGACACTTAGGTTGGAAGACACTCAAATTACATCTGGAGAAGAGCTGTCTACTCAAAGTAGACTGTCCTTAATGGCATGGGTGGAGGAGTCTTCAGACCTTCATAAGAGCCACGACTCAAAATGAGAAGAAACAGCTGCAAACATCCATTAATAATCAGAGCACGGAATGTACGAAGCATGAATCTAGTCAAATTAAAAGTCATCAAAATAAACTGGAACACATAAAGATATATCCTAGGCAATTTCATGCATTAGACACTAATGATCAAGAACATTGATATCATGCCACAATTATTCTGGTCTTTCGTCATTGGTGTTTAATGCATGAAATATGTTCTTTAGAAGGTCTTTAGATCACTAAAAACACAAGAAAGGAAAAAAAGACTAAAATGGATGTCAGAAGAGACTCTGAAACTTGCTAGAACATAGAGAAGCTAAAGTACTGGAAAAAATGAAAATAACTGAAGAGAAATTTTCAAAGGGCACAGCTGGAGAAGACAAAGTCAAGTATTATAAGAAAAGGTCAAAAAACCAAAAGTAAAAAAAAAAAAAAAAAAAAAAAAAAAAAAAACATGTATAGCATTTCTCAAACTGAAAGAAATGAAGAAAAAGTCAATTTAAAAAGTTGCAATATTGAAGGGTTTCAGAGGCAAACTATTGAATCATGGCTGGAAGCATCAAAAGATGGAAGAAATACACAGAATAAAAAGAATTAGTCAATGTTCAGTCATTTCAAGAGGTACTGTATGATCAAGAACCGATGCTATTGAAGAAAGCCACATTGAAGGCAGTGGAGAAAAACAATGGAAAGAATATGAACTGAAATATTTCAACAAACTGTTGCAGTGCTCGTGGTACTCACTTGTCTATGCCAAGAAAATTGGAAGACAGCGGCCTGGCCAACAGATTGCAAGAGATTCATATTTTTTCCCTATTCCAAAGGAAGGTGATTTAACAGAATGCAGAAATCATGAACAATATAATTAATATTAGACGCAAGTAAAATGTTTGTTGAAAAAAATTCAAAAAAAGTTGTAGAGTACATCGACAGGGAGCTGCCAGAAATTCAAGTTGAATTCAGAAGAGTACATGGAATGAGGAATATCATAGCTGACATCAAATGGATCTTGGCTGAAAGCAGAGAATACCAGATAGATGTTTACTTATGCTTTATTGACCATGCAATGGCATTTTGACTGCATGGATCATAACAAAAAATGGGTAACATTGTGAAGAATGGTATTTCATAACACTTGTTTGTGCTCTTGAAGAACCTGTGCATAGACCAGAGTAAGAGGATGCTAAATGGTTTAAAATCAGGAAAGATGTACATCAGGGTTGTATATGTTCACCATATTTATTCAATCTGTATATTGAGCAAATAATCTGAGAAGCTGGGCTATACAAAGGAGAATGTGGTATCAGGATTGGAGGAAGACTTATTAACAACCTGCGATATTCAGATAACACACCTTCCTTGCTATAAATGAAGAGGACTTAAAATACTTACTAATGAAGATTAAAGATTACAGCCTTCAATATGGATTGCACCTCAAAGTAAAGAAAACAAAAATCCTCCCAACTGGACCAACAAACAACATGATAAATGAGAAAAGACTGAAGTTGTTAAAGATGTCATTTTGCTTGGATCCACAATCAATGCTCATGGAAGCAGCGGTCAAGCAACCAAACAACATATTGCATTAGGCAAATCTGCTGCAAAAGACCTCTTTAAAGTGTTAAAAAGCAAAGCTGGTAGTTTGAGGACTAAAGTGTGCCTGATCTAAGCCATGATAGTTTCAATGGCTCAGATGCAAGTGAAAGTTGGACAGTGACTAAGGAAGACTGTAGAAGAATTGATGTATTTGAGTTACGGTGTTGGAGAATATTGAAAGTCCTATAGACTGCCAGAAAAACAAACATATCTGTCTTGGGAGAAATATAGCCAGAATAGTGAGACTTCAACCTATTATACTTTGGATATTGTCAGAAAGGATCAGTCCCTGCAGAAAAAGTGGAGGGTCATTAAAAAGAGGAAGACCCCAGTAAGATGGGTTGGTTGACGCAGTAGCAACAACAATAGGCTCAAGCATAACAACAATTGTGAGAATGCAGTAAGACTGGATGGTGTTTCATGCTGTTATGCATAGGTTTGCTATGAGTCAGAATAGATTTAAGGTGTGATGCACTGTAGGATCAGCACTGGACTGAGAACCACAAAGTTGGCAGTTCAAACCCACCAGTTGCTCCTTGGAAACTCTATACAGGGTTGATATGAGTTGGGACCAACTCAATGGCACTTAACAACAACAACAAACAACATCAACAACAGTGGAAAATCATAAAGGAAGGGTGGGCGGTGGGGAGTGTCACCTGGGTTCGTGGCTTTAATAGACTGGTTATGGAATGCCTTGCTAGGTGACACTTGAGTCAAGTGAAAGAGGTGAGTTCTTTGTGCCTGCTAGTCTTCTAACCAAGTATTTGCCCTGGCCTGGGGGTTAGGAAGAGGTATACCAGGCAGAGAAAACTGGCAAGGGGAAAAATCCCTTGAGAGAGAAACAGCTAAAGTGTCCAAGGAACATGCAGGTCATGATGGCTGCAGCGTACACAGCAAGAAAGAAAATGGTTTCAGGACCAAACTGGTTAGGGCTTTGTAAGCAATTATATGATCATTAACATTTATTCTGAAGTATATGGATGTTATTGGAGGATTGCTGCATTATCCTTATCAAGAAGTAAAATTAATAATAATACATGACAACCCTAAGATAGCTCAGCAATTCTAGTCCTAGGTATTATACCCACCAGAAAAACATACCTATGTACACCCAAAGACATATACAAGAATGTTCCTAGCAGCATTATTCTATATAGCCCCAAACTGGAGCCAACTCAGATGCCAAGCCACAGAAAAATGGAAAAATAAGTGGTGGGATAGCCACATACTGGAATCTATTCAGCAATGAGAATGAATGACTGCAACTTGCAACTACATGGAAGAATATAAATGAGGGAGAAAGTCAGTACAAAAGAGCATACATTGTATGATTACACTCATATAAGGTGTTAAAACAGACAAAATTAATTATATTTTAAGTCAAGATAGTTATTACCTTGTGGGGTAATAAGTGGGAGTGGGCACAAAGATTCTGACACAGTAAGAGTGTTTCATATATCCACCTAAATGGTGGTTACAAAAGTGTATTAGAGGGGGGGAAGGAGAGGGGAGGAAGGGTGGCCCCCCGGTGGTGGAGATGCTGGGTCGGTGGGAACCCAGATGTTGCCCTCAGTAACAGTGGCATCTGCACTCTTGTCAGTGCCCAGGCTGCAGCCTGGAAGGGAAAGACGGGACGGGAGTGTTGGAGGAGATGGGAGGGAGAGAGGGGCTCCTCTGAGCCTCACTGACCTCTGTGAGTCCCACACAGTGAAGCGGAGCTGCATCCTGGCATGTCTCAGCGACTGACGCTACTACGGAACAGAGGGTTGCAAGGCTGAGGAAGACAACCTTGTTTCTGACTGCTCCACCCTGCTCCCTGGCCCTGTTAGTCTCTCAAGGACGCCACAATTATTTGAGTCCACAGTTGCTGTCACTGTGTCAATTCATCTTGTTGGGGGGGGGGGTCTCCTTGTTTTTCACTTACTCTCCACTTTCCCAAGCATGGTGTCCTTCTCCAGGGATTGATCCCTCCTGACATGTACAAGAGGCAAATTCCCACCTTGCTTATAAGAAGCATTCTAGCTGTACTACTTCCAAGAGAGATTCGTTTACTCTTCTGGCAGTCTATGGTACTTTCAGTATTCTTCACCAACACCATCATTAAATTGTATTGATTTTTCTAAGGCCTTCCTTATTTGTTGTTTAGTAGGTTGGTTGGTTGGTTGTATGCTGTGGTTCTGATTCATAGCGACCCCATATAGGGTTTCTGAAGCTGTAAATCTTTATAGGAGCAGAAAGCCTCATCTTTCTCCCAAGGACACTGGTAGTTTTGAACTGCTGACCATGAGATTAGCAACCCAAATTATAACCACTACACTACCAGAGTTCCTTGTCTAGGAGGCTAGAAGTCCAAATTAACAATACAACTGTAGTAGGAGTTTGTAGGCTTGTAGATGCACATGGTGTCTTTTCCATATGTTTGTCTCTATTTATAATTCAGAAGTGATTAAGATTAGGATCTACCATATTTTGATTTGACCACCTCAACCTAATAAAAGAAAATCCCCTTTCCAATTGGTTGTATATAGGAGTATTTCAATACATATTTTGGGGATGATACAATTCTGTCTATATCAATGTTACACTCACTGCTTATTAAAGATACAATAGTATTAATATAGGGCAACAAAATAACTAAGATATTTACCCATGAATCTATTCCACACAAATAGGTATTGAGTACCCAATATTGCAAAATGCTATTGGCCACTCCCAACATAATTATTGGTTTTCTTATTATCCTTCCAATTATGCAAGACCCTTAGGGAAGGGATCTTAGTTCTCTTGATAAAGTGACAGCAGGTTCATCATTCTGAGAGCAGAGGGCTAATGGTAAGCCAATCCACTTGTCTGTGATCCTATAACCAGACAATGCTGAGGGAAGGACCTCAGGATAATCATCCCTCCTCAGGTGATATAATGATTTGCAAAACTTTCTCAGGCTCTTAACAAATACTTTCCATGTAGCATTTCTAAATGGAATAATCTTTATCAGAAAGCACAATCAATAGCAGGTGATAAATGACTATGAGAAAATGTACAAACATAATTTTTTTTAAATTCTAGTTAATTGAGATGTAGGTTAGCTTATAAAAGGACTTCACATTTCTACAACTGACTTAAAGTCAAAACTTTTTGCCCATTAATAGGCTAGCTATCCATCTGGCATTTAATTCTTATCTTCAGGAGACAGCCTGATGTAGTGGACATCTTATAGTTTAAACTGAGGGATATACAGAGCAGTTTGTTAAAATCATAACCTCAATTAAAGTCAGTGAGGCCAAATTACTTTAAATATACTGCATGGTTTAGTATTATGCTCTCTAGTTTTTAAAATGTATTTTATATGCACTATTTGGGCATATAGTTATATGCCCGTAAGGTATGTATTATAGTGTCAGAAGCATTTTCTCTCTAAACCAAAAAGAGTGAGGCTGCAAAAGAACCATAACTCAGATGTCTGGGGGGAAAAGATAAAAATGACTTTGGAAAATATTCAGGGAAACAAGAAGCTCAGAGCTTCAAGCAAACCATAAACCACAGCTTTCTAATTCTGACATGCTAGTGGGGAACATCTGTTTACCAGTTAACTACACTGCCATTTACATGAGGGAGTGCATTTAATGGACAAAGTATTAAGATCACTGAAGGGTGACATGTTTTGTTTGCAGTAAAGTGTGGCTGCAAAGCCTTCCAAACACACTTATGTTCAACATAACTGACTAACCCTGAAAGGCCCCTCCCATGACATCAGATTCTTCCTATTGAAAGCATGTACCTGGCAAATAAATTAAATTGCTCTGGATGGTTTATGTTCTGACTTTTAGGACTACAGAGCAAGTGGAAGGTTCTCATTGCAGATACTGAGGAGGCACAGATTCTAAATCCATGAAAACTAATAGTCTAATGACTTTGAGTTGTTAGGGTCATTTCAATCATCATTTAAAGGAGATGGAACCAGAGCTAACTTTCCTAAGCACCTTGACACATAAATCATCAGTGTTTAAACAAAAATTACATTATGAAATAGAAATTAGCTATTATGCTCAAGCCAAATGGCCAATATAATTGATCAGTTCATATTTTTAAGAAGATGAAAAACACAACCCAAATAATAACTCAATAGGTTTTACAAATTTAAATAAAGGTGATATGCTCTATTTTCTTGGACAGATTGGATCTCATTACAAGGAGAGGAAAACATTTTTTTTTGTTGTTGTTGTTTGGAGTCTTGATGTGGCACGGTTGGATAAGCACTGGACCGCTTAGCGCAAGGTCTGCGGTTCAAACCCACCAGCAATTCTCGGAAACCCTATACAGGGTCGTTATGAGTCAGAACCTACTTGATGATGACACATAGCATTAACATAACAATCTCTAATTTTAAACGGAAACTGAGTAAAACTTGTCCGATTGTATAAATTAACTGGACATTTGCACATATATATGCAATAGACACACATAGATGGGGTTGTTTTTGTTGTTAGTTGCCATGGGTTCCGATTCATGGCGACCCTATACACACATAACAGAAAGAAGCACTGCCAATCCTGAGCCATCCTCATAATTGTATAGGTGACAATTGTGTAGAGTTACTGAGGGTGAGAGCCTCATCTTTCTCCCGCTGAGCGGTTGGTAGATTCTGGAGCTGCAAGCAAAAGAAAGAAAAAAGTTCTGATTCCCTTCCCCGCCTCGCCGCGACACACCCCTTTAAAAAGCACACCATCAGTTATAGCATGAAGTCTTTCTCTAAAGCATGACACATTTAAAGCGGGGACCAGAAGACATGTCACGTGTCTCTCACTTCTAAACCCACATTATTTCCTAGCGACCATGTATAGGGTTTCCAAAGAGCGGCTGGTGAACTTGAACCACCAACCCTCATCAAACCGACCTTGCGGTCCAGTGCTTATCCTGCAGTGCCACACCAGGAGATTAGATCATTGTTTTTCTTTGTCTTTGAAATGGGTTTCTGGAAAATGGGGGTAGTTAATGTCGCCTACATTTAAAAAGCAAAACAAAACGGGGTTTTCACATCAAACCTGGAGCAAAAAGGAACAAACCCAGGAAGGACCTCAAGTTATTAAAACTGGAAAGGAATTATCAAATCAATCCTTTCGCCAAAAACCTGGAATATTTAAGCCCTTTGGCCTACTTGTGACCACCCATTCCACCGCAGCACTGCCTATCTTCCGGTCTGGTGTTCGCTTCCAGCTCATCCGCAATACAAGCCGCCTCTTCTGCGTGCGTGTGTGATAGAGAGAGAAGATCTTGGGTTTGTCCTGATGTGTGTGCCCATAAAGGGAAATGGCGTTTCTGAAATGCCTCCAATGAGCAAGGCACTGCTGTATGTGACGTGAAATAACCCTGGAAATCATTACAATCCCTCTTTGATGTAGGACTATTATTTTTATCCACAATACATAAAGAAGGATACTGAGGCACAAAAACAGGTTAGTAACTTATCAAGCAAATGAATGACACAAGTGGGGGCCGGAGACTCTTGTCAGGGGAACCCCGAGGGTCGCCCTCACCTGGCAAGCTCCGCTCCCTAGTATTGGCCTGAACTTGGTTAAAGAATCTCCACGCATCCAGTAAGGGCCACGCAGAAGGCCGAGGAATGAAAGGAGGTGGAGGGTCCAGAATGCCCGCCCCTCTCGCAGGGTCTTCCGCTTCGAAAGTGCAATTCCTGGTTCCTTGTTGGGTTTCAGAAAAGCAGCTAGATCTAAAGCCCGGTGGCCACGCGGTCGCGAGCGCTTGTCGGGTACAGCAGCCGCGGGTAACAATGGCGGTCCTCGGGGGCCTGGAAACCCTGGGCGGCCCGGAGGAAACACTTCTCCAATAAACAAGTAGTGCGCTGTAGGAAAGCAATGTAGGATCCGGTCCTTTGAAGGGGGGCTGGGGGGAGTGGAGGGGAAAGCGCTCTCAGGAGAGCAACGTCTGGGGCATCCACACTTCAAAGGCGGACACTTTTTAAGAAAATCCCCGGATGAGAAAAAAAAGCTACCTCCAGTTTCCTGGCCACGGTTTCCCCTCTCTTAGAGATGGAAAAAAGAGGTTCCCTTTGGCGACTGTCGCCTCGCGCTGGATGGATGTACGCGGGGGCAATGCAGTCGCGCGCAGCGGTGTCCAAGACCATGTGGACCCTTGTGTGCAGCCGCCTGTAAACCCAACCCGGGCTCGGGAGGCGTCCCAGCGGCTCGGAGAAGTTTTTCCAATTGCCAATCTCTGATTCCGGAACCCAGGCTTGCCGGGTCAAAAGGCTGAAGCATCTAGCACGGAGAGGCTGCGGACCCTGTGGGCCTACTAGCCCTCGGGCCTACACCATACAGATCTTTTGCGGGTGTGGGCCTGCCCAGCTCCTTTTCCTTTCCGGCAATGCCTGGGCTATAATCCTCTGTAGTGCGTCAGGCCAAGATTCGTCTTCTGCTGCCCTCAGTGCGGCCTAAGCCCACCACTTCTAAAAGTGAAATCCGGCACCCCAAGGGGAGTGTAGGCTCCATGCGTCCAGGGACACCCTCAACAAGCCCACTGACCCCACCTTAATATTCGCTGATTTACAGGGTAGGGGCACAATTGTGACCTTCTTTAGATTCTGTTTCTTTAAAAAACAGGATAAGTGGGGGTGGGTAGACTGAGTCAAATGTGACACTGGGCTTGGTGGCGGTGGTGGTGTGGCCTGGAGTCGGTTCCGACTCATGTCGTTGCTGAATACCGTCGACTCATAACGACCCTGTATAGGGTTTCCGAAACTGTAAATCTTTGTAGGAGTAAAAAGCCTCATCCTTCTCCCGCAGAGCGGCGGCTGGTAGATTCAAACTATTGACCTTGCGATTAGTAACGCAATTCGCAAGCCATTACACTAGTGACCATAGGACCAAAAGCCAAGTTTAAATTTCTTTTCCTTTCTCTAAAAAAAATTGACCTCTGGCCCTAAAAGTCCACGGACGCTAAAGGACTGAATTGGGCAAGGGAGAGGAAGCCCTCAGTGATTGCCGGTGCAGGGGTCCAACCTTTCTCCAAGGCTGGATCACTTAGATCGGGCCTCCATCCTGTCCCCCTTTGGAGCCTGCAGGCCCACGGCAGTCCCAGCTCGCCTGGTCAGGGACAGTAGATGCACCAGAGTCCGGCTGTACACGCGCGAGGCACCTAGCGGAGCCGCTGTCCCTGTCGAACTGTGAGCCGCTGGAGGCCGGGTCAGCGCCCACATCCTTCCAGGCACGCGCCGAGTGAAGAATTGAAGGTCGTCTTGGGGACTCTTGGCAAGACGCCTCACCACTTACAAAGCCGAGTCTGGTTCTCCACCTGCCAGCTGCCCCCACCCTTTGTTGTTGTTAAGTGCTGTCAAGTCAGTTTCAGTACATAGGGGCCTTGTATATGGTTTGTGAGGCTTTAAATTTTCTCAGGAGCAGAAAACCTCATTTTCCTCCCGCCGAGTGACTGGCTGGATCGAACCACGGACCTTGTGGTTCGCAGTCCAGTGCTTATCATAAGGAGCCCACCGCGATCCCCTGAAATTCCACACGATCCCCAGCTTCCTCATAAGTTTCTTAAGGAGAACAGATACACTAGTATAATGTTCCTTTTTTCATCCGGGGAAAACTGGTTTCAACCGAAGAGTCCATTGCTGAACCTGTTCTCACCTCCGGACACAGCCCGTGGCCTCAGCCCCTGGGAACCGTCCTCACCCTTCATCCTGTGCTAAACGTCCCGAGGGAAACCCCTCAAAGCTTCTGGGTTAGGATGAGCTGCGTAGTTCCGACCCAGGGCGAGTCGCTCAGCCTGGAGCCTCAGCTCATAGGGCTTTAAGGACACTGTTAGTGAGGTTGATGCTTCCTCTACCCACACCATCGCCCCCCCACACCCGAAAAACCGTTGGTTGACACCAGGAAGTATCCCGTATCCCAGCACCTGAAGACCTGCCCTTGGGGTTACCCCACCCTTGCTCATGATTTTCAGAAGCCACAATCCGGACTCAGGTTACGAACAGGTTACGAACACTCCTGGATGTGCCAAAGACCAACTTTCTACTCAGAATACTTTTTCCTGCTCTTGAATTACAAGAACAATTCATTAGAATGAATCCCAGGGTCGCTATGGGTCGGAACCGGCAGGACAGCACTTAACAACAACAACAACAAACCATTTATTTTCTGGTAAACTTTTAAAGTCTTTAATGTGTATAGTTTCACTTAAGCTTCACAATGACTCAATGAAACAAATTCTATTAACACCCATATTACAGATGAGAGAACTGAAATGCAGAAAGATTAATAGATCAATTTTCTGAGCCCCACCAGGCTCAGTCCAATATCCTGGTACTTTAATTTTAAAGGCAGGAGGATTTGCAGGACCTGTGATAGTGAGAGGAAGGAGGCAGGACCCAACTGAGGACAGCCTTCAGTCTTCTGTTTAGTGACAGACTCATGTGGATTCTAATCTTGGCTGACTCTTAACCACTCTGAGCTCTAGTTTCCACAGCTATAAAACAGATATAAAAATGCATAACACTTAAGATCATTCTGAGGATCAAATGAGAACTTACTTTTTAATTTTGTCTTCCCCTCACTTTTTCCAGGCTTACCACAGTGATCCAGCTGTTCCACTGAAGAAAGATGAGGCTTTCTGCTCCCGTAAAGATTTACAGCCTCAGAAACTCTATGCAGGGTCACTATGGGTCAGAATCAACTCCATGGCACATAACAACAGCAACAACAACCACAGTGAGGCAGGTAATGGAGTGCTTCCCTAAGACAGCACAGATTGTCTCCAGATCCCCACCCAACCTGCAGCCTGACTTGCCCAGGCACTATCCCAACCAATGAAGAGTTGACACTGGTGCTGCCTTTCAGTGGGCTGGCCTTGACCTTAGCCTCAAAACTCAGTGGCTGCAATGAGAGGGAGCAGACCAGAGTCTTAGCCACATACTCACAGTTTGCCACAATTAATACATGAAACTTACTTTAATGCCAAGATCCAACGTGAACTTTACATTAACTCAATCTTCACAAGAATTCCTTGAGATAGAAATATTATATTCCCACTTTATAGATTAGGAAACTGAGGTACAAAGCACAAGTAATTTGCCTGTGGTCACATCATCAATGATAGGCAAAAACCACAGTTATATAGTCTTCTTACATGGGTGAGGGGGCAAGAGTATGGGTGGAGGGAACACTTGGGACTTGGGGTGTAGAACCTAAATCAGTGACCTCTCCCCCCCATTGCCTGGAGGTCTAGAGTCCTTGAGGCAGCAGGGCCAGAATGCCTTAGTCCTGGTATAGTCAGCACCCACCTTTCTCTCTGGGCTTGGCGTAGGTTAGATCCTGGATCCCTGAGTCTGATCCTGCCTGCTCATCCCCTTTCTCACATTCCTGCCTTAGCCTTAGTCCCAGCCTCTTGGCTGCCTCCATCACTAAGCTGTCACCAACACCATTCTGTTACCATCTTAGGGATATCTCTATCTATGCCTAGGTCCCTCCAGGACCTCACTCACCCTGCATGCCTGGGGCTCCTCTCTGTGTTCTTGAGATCTTCTCAGAGTCCCAGGAAACCTCTGCTCCCTTTTACCTTTACATTTTCTCACCTCTGAAAATTCTAAGGACAAGGAGACCTATTTGATGTTGGGGCCACTTCTTTGGGTTTTATTCCTTGAGGGGTCCAAAGGTTGCAAGTAGTCTTGGTTTCCTGACAAGACATTTGGGGATACTGGCCCCTAACCCCAGTAGCTCTATGCAGTAGACCTCCATCTAGCACAGCACTCCAATTGGGGACCATGATCATCAAGAGCACCAGTCATTGGCTGTGGGGTCCCCTCAATCCCTGCCTTCTTACTGAGGGTAGTGGCTAAGGGAGGCACTTCTTAGTCCTGGACAGTCTTATCCCTTCAATCAACAAATACTCATTGAGCTCTACTCTATGGCAGGCTCTGGAAATTCTGAATGAGAACCCAACCCTTGCCCTCAAAGGCCACTGATGTCCAGCCTCTGCTAGGAAAATACAAAAGAGTCTGTGTGTCTGTGTGTGTGTGTGTGTGTGAAAATCTGAAAATCAGTAAGTATGTTCAAGGAGAGGAGGAGAGCTGAGGGTGAATAGAAGTTGGCAGGGCCAGAGAAGATGGTGGTGGTTGTGGAGGGACTGCTCCTAGTGACTCTTGGGGCCTTGATTGCACTTGGCTTCCCTCAGGCCCAATGGTCAGAGAGGCAGAGAGTAGGGTTCAGAGCTTTCTGAGAGTGCTTCCCAACCCTGTAGCCCTAAACTTGTCACCTCACCCACCCTTCCCAGCCTCTTACAGTTGACCCAGCAATAAGTGGGAGGTAGCTGGCCCCTCACCGTTTCTGGACCCATTAACATCTGAGTAGGGGAATCTATTTTTTCAAGGCCCCACCTTCCTCTGCCCCAATCAGCATGGTGGAGGTTGGAGAGATCCAGTAGGCAAAGGTCCAGCACCAACAGCCACTTTCTCACTCCCTTCTCAGTCCTGCCTCCCAGCTTCTTTTCCCCATCAAGCACTTTTTAAAAACCATATACGTAACACATATCCACACACCCCAGGATTTGTGAGGGTGTCCGCAAGCATCTCTGTGCCTCCTGTCACAGCTCAGTCCCCTGCCTACAGCTCTGGGGACCCTCACTCCTGTGGAGGAGCATGGACTCCAGCAGTCTCTTTCTCTCTCTGTCTCTGTCTCTCTCTCTGTCTCTGTCTCTCTCTCACACACACATTACTCCTGGGACCAGCACTTTGTGCCTGCTCCTCTGGTCCTTCCACTTGTGAAGTCCAGTGGGAAGGGGGGATGTCAGATGTGGCAGCTACGGAGTCTCTTCCTTTTATCCTGGTAGAAGTTCATGGCCAGGCCAAGCCCCAAAAGACAAAAGTATGTGGGTTCAAGGTGGTACTCCAGCAGCCCTGCTCAGAGGGGAGACCCCAAAAATAGGGCAGGGATAGGCCACCACACCTCTGTTGGTCCCTGCTATCCATCCCACTGCAGTCACCGAGCTTGCCTCATGCCTATCCAAATAGCCGTGGAATTGCTTAGAATAGTGACAAGTGCACCTCTACTCCCATGGATGCCCCCATAACTGAGGGCTGCTCCTTGGGACCAGGCTGATCTTGTCACAGGCACACGCCCTGCCCTGAGGCTGAGTCTTCTGAGACAGTTTAGCTGATCCACTGATAACCCCAAATCAGGATTTAGCTGAAGACCACTGAAATCCACCTTTTGCTGAATGGAAAATGTATTCATCCCAGCTTGTTGCTGTGTGTCTTGGAGTAGAGTTGGTTCTGACTCATAGCAACCCTGTATAGGGTTTCCAAGAAGCAGCTGGTGGGTTTGAACAGCTGACTTTGAGGTTAGCAATCCAGTGCTTATCCTTCAGTGCTCCTCTGTGAAAAGGAGATAATAATAGAGCCTGTCTCCTAAAAGGTGGTGAGGATTAAATTAGGTAATCTGGATTGAATGTTTTCAACAATGCCAAGCCTACACAAGTGTCAACTGTCAACTTTTACCAAGATTTTTAAAAACAACAAAAAAAGGAGGGGAGCGGCTCATAGAATGTAATGAAGTCCCAGTGGGAAGGCATTTGAACCCCTCTGGCAAGGCTCAAGGCCTTAGATCCAAAGACCTCCGACCCTTTTTTCTGAAAGAATTTGAGTTTCTAGTCCAGAGCGCAGTTTGGAGTGGGAAACCCGAGCTACTGTGAGGTTCTGTGTGGGCTAAAAA
>NW_006408612.1:7698645-7700959 GCF_000296735.1 Chrysochloris asiatica
TTACATAAGTAGTCTCCTCTCAATTTAACAAAAAAAAAAGTTGAGCTTTACATCATTGCTATTTCATTAGGAAGTTATCTAACATTTTATGGGACTATTTTAATAAACCCCAGGAGTTTTGAAATACTGTTTTTCCCTTGAAATGTTATTTGACATCTGATGAAAATAGTTTCTCCTTGAAAAAAATGTTTTGGAAAGCCTATTTTTAGGAAATGAAAATTTGAAATCCAGTGTCTTTAAAATAACAAAAACATGTCAGGACAAGAATTTGAAATAAATTGCAGAAATAGTGCTGATGGGTATATATGAATGTGTATGTACGAATATATATATATATGAATTACATATAATATATACACACATACACACTTATGTAAGTAGTAGACCTGCATTTTGATGCATACACACATATACCCACTTCGCTGGGCCCAAACATGCACTAGCAAGTTATTTTAGGGCATCAACTCTTCAGAAAATCTCATTATGTGAGGAGCGCAGTGGCTCTGCGGGGAGCATTATGGAAATATCTGGGCTTGATTTAATGAGGCTGTTCACATTGGTGGAATATCAACTTAACAGAGAAAAGTCTGCCCAGGGCGTCCAAGTTACCAAAATGAAAATTGGCAATTGAGATGATAAGAACGTGGCTTTCTTCTGCGAAATCACTTCAGGTAACAGAGATAACATTAAATAACATACATTCTATGCACCAAGAACAATGTTTTATGTACCGAGTCTCTTATCCGTCTCTCCTAATGACTTCCCTTAGCGGGTTGTTAGTGCTTGACAGCAGGTCTCCGTGCGGGGAACTTTTCTCCAATTCCACATTCAAAGGAGGTCCATCAGAGAGCATGATTGGCAATTTTCGTCATAATCTGCACATTATTAGCATCAAAATTGACGTGGCAGTAACACTGGTGGGTTTTGATGTGCCTTTCTTCAAGTTCAAGGAAACCCCTCCAGTAGCCGGGGTTGGCAGAGCGGGTCTCAGCAACCCAGCGGTGGCTTTGCAGGGCGAAGGCGCAATAGGCATGCGTGAGAAATATGCCAAGAACCATTTTACCCGAGGAAAAGGAAAATGAGGAAGGAAGGGGGGTGAGGGGAGGAGAGAGTTCGAATTTAAAAAAGTGTCTAAGGAAGTGCTTCAGGATCATGTTATATATTAGATATTCAAGTATTTCTCAGATCGAGTGGAACCGGGTACACAGAAAACTGAACTGAAAACGTCTCTCCAAATCCCACAAAGATTTGTCAATCTTGCCCAGTCTTTTCGTTCCCTTCCCTTCTCTTCCTAGACCTAGGTGTGGCAGCCTTATTAACTATCGCAGTTTGCATAAAACATTTAAGATCCTTCCATTCCTTTAGCACTGAAACCAAAGGCCTGAAAGAGAGAAAGGTGTACGCGGGAGGCGCGACCGCCACCCCTTCCTACCTGGGCTTTGTCCTTCCCTGGGAAGGCTGCCACAGTTCCACCGGCCTGGCTCCCACACACGGTAAACAATCTCACAAACACACCCGCAGCCTCCTGCGCTCTCCAGTCGCTCTCTGGACCTTCTCAGACCTCCACTCTGTCTCCTCCAACAGGGCCCCTAACCAGACCAGGCTGTAAGAACAACTGCCACCTCCCCCTCCCCTCTGTTAAAAACACGGGAAGGATGAGAAGAAAGAGCAGCAGCAGAAGTCGGGGTGGGGGTGGGAGTGGGGGTGGGGGTGCTGACTCCCCCCCTCTCCCCTCCCCCCTGCACAAAGCACTAGTGCACAGCATTCCTCTTGGGTTTTTTTTGTCGTGGCTCTCCGTTGCTCTCGCCCCGCGGTTCAGCGAGTCACTGAAGCGCGTACAGCGGGGTTCGCGACTCGGAGGGGGCGGATTGTCTTCGGGGAGACCAAGAGCTCAGAAATGAGGAGGGAAGTGGGGCCCGGACGGCCAGAAACACAGAGGAGAGGCGGCTGGGTGGCAAATACAAAAATAGAAATAATTTGTGGGATTGGGGGCGCTCGCCAGACTTTTCCCCCCAAAATCGGGGCAGGTTCCCTGCAGCCTCTCGCGCCCCGGGGCGCCCCCTGGCGGCAACGGTAGCAGCGGGCAGCGTGCATGTAGGGCGCGAAGACGCAGCAGGAGCACTAAAGATCCCGGCACACGCAAAGGGGCGGGCGCGGCCCCCTGGCGGCGGCGGCGTAGTTATCTGGTGAGCGGCGCCTCGTCCCTCTGGTCCGGTGGGCTCACGGCGGTCTTGCTGAGCACCGCGGCCGAATAGGGCAGAAAGCCGCTCTCAGAGCGCGGCGCCGCGGCGCTGCAGCCGAAGTCCGAGCCTCC
>NW_006408612.1:7701209-7744376 GCF_000296735.1 Chrysochloris asiatica
CGGCGGCGGGAGCCTGGTAAAGGCCCGGGTGACGGAAGCTGCACAGCAGCTCAGGTCGCGAGTAAGGGTGTGAGAGGGCTCGGAAGGTGTCCAACGGGCGGATGGAAGTGGCGAAGGGTGATGAGGCGGCTGCAGCGGCGCCCGAGGCCGCGGCTGCAGCGGCCGCTGCGGTGACGCCCACGTGCGGGTAGTAGTGCAGCGGCACGTGCGAGTGGAAGGGGTAGGGCAGGCTTCCGGTGGCGGCCGCGTGCGTCATCATATAGGTGTAGAAGCTGGGGTCGGCTGGGTGCGGCCAGGACATGGCCAGGCGCTGCCGCTTGTCCTTCATACGCCGGTTCTGGAACCACACCTGCGGGAAGAGCGGAGCGGCGCGGCGGCCCGGGTTAGGGAGAGCTCGGTGGCCCCGGGCCCACTCCAGTTTTGCCGGCCCCTCCGGGGCCACTCTCCTCAGACTGGGCCCATCCCTGAATCTCCGCCGGGGGCTCAGCTGGGACTAGTGTGAACAGCAGTTGGGACAAGCGTGGACACAGTCCCCAGACCACAAAGTCTTCCCCCGCTGCGGCGCCTGCGGCTCTTGCTCCCTTGTCGCTTGCTGCTTTTTTCGTTCCCATCCAATCCTTCCTGCCCCTCCCACCATCCATCTGCCTGACCTCACTAAACACCGGTCTCTCGATTCTGAAATTTGTACCAGGATCCTGGACAGCCTTTGAAGAGGCTGCCGCCGCAGCTCGTCTAAAAGGGTAGCCGCGCGAGGTCTTGAGGGGCTCGGGTCTGCTTTTTATATTGAAGGGATGATCCTTTCCTAAAATGATGGGCTGGAGCAACACTTTCTTAAATTGAGAAGACGACTTTTCTACCCCTCCCAACACAGTTTCTAATAAAGACATCATTCGTCACAACCCTAAATTAAAGCAAGAGCTCGATTAAACCGAAGAGAGGCTCCTACACCCCTGCACCACCGTGGGGAGTCTCCTATTTCCTATTCTAGAATGTGAATCCCCCGTGAAGGGTTCACGAAGGCGCCCAACCTCCTGGCTAGATCTCTCCCTGGTTTATAGTAAAATTAACCACCTAACGCCAATAAGGACAATTTCGTTGTGTTCCCCCTGCCCCAAGAGGTTGCCTTTCCCCTTGTTTCCAAAGAGAAAAATGTTTAAGAAACTACTTTCTCAACCCAATCGATTTTTTAAAATACAGTATCCTTTTCTCCATGTTGTAACGATTTATGTGGAAAATAAATCTCTAAGATTGTTCTTTAACAAATGAAGTTTCACCTCTGGCTTCCGTTGGAGAAACAAAGCCAGCCGACTTCACCACCGAGGGGGCAAGTGGGTCCATGGGCATGGGAGAGGAGCGCCTGGGCAAGCTCCAGCGAGGGGAGCGTTTGCGGCAGAGGTGCCGCCATTTGGGGACCTTCCCAGATCAGCCAGGCCGGTCAACCTTTTGGATTCGGCAGTCGGAAAATAAGTCAACTCCTTTGGTGACTACCCCCAGCGAGTTTCCAGGCCCTCAGCTAAATGTACCCACCCAAAAAGCGGAAAGGGGGAAAGAACCACATAAGCAGCCCAGACGCCCCCAGGGAGGGAAGACCTGGGCAAGCGCGAGCTGAAATCAATACCTTGATGGTGGTTTCGGGCAGATTGAGCGCAGCTGCCAGCTCGCATCGGCGGGGCCGCGACACATAGTTCTCCCGGTAGAACTCCTTCTCCAGGCGCGCGATCTGCTCGCGGGTGAACGCCGTGCGGTAGCGCCGTACCTGATCCGCGCCGGAGCCAGAACCTCCCAGCGCCGCGCCCCCGCCGCCACCGCCGCCTCCATGCAGGTTGCCGAGGCCTGAGCCAGGCGTCGACGTGGTGTTGCCCGCGGCGGAGCCGCTGTCCGCGTACCCTAGCAAAGAAACGGCCGACAGCGCATGAGTCGCTGGAGGACCCTGAGCCCCGCGCCTGGGCCACGCGCTGATGAGGGAAGCCGCGACTTGAAGTCGAGGCGCTGCCTGAATTGATAGGGTCTGTCATGCTTACAAATCGCTGCCGTTAATGCAATCAATAAAGTTTGGGATCCCTTTATAACCAAATAATACGACCGGAATTAGAGAACGGTTTTGGGTTGTGATTTTTCTTTTTTTAAATATATATAATATACATATATATTTTTTAATTCATGAGGAAAAATGCCTACCTCTGGGTGCAGTTTGGGAAGCTCTGGGTTTGCAGTAGTCTGGAGACCGCGGGCAGCTTTCTGCACGGCCTTTAGCCTTTTTATTTTTCTTTCCTTTTTGGACAGTCTTTCGGGTTTTGGTAAAATTATTTTAAGAGTTGTAAAACAGCAACAACTCAAACTGGAGCCATTAAGGCGTGAGATGTACTTTTCACCTCTTTTTCTCCTGCGGACCCTACGTGCGTCGAGCAGAGGTAGCCAGCGAAGTTCCCTCCAATTTACCCTGAAAAAACACCCCTTCACCTGACTCTGGGGTTTCAGAGGCGGTGGGCAAAAGAGTTGGGAACAGCTACCCAGGGAGCCCTTCCCTGAGAGTGATTCAGCTACCGGCCCAGGCTCTCTCAACTCGCTCGGGCTTTTGGACGGGTGTGCAGATTCGTTTTTCTCCGGCCCAGGAGAGGAAGCGGACGCGCGGGCTTGGCGCCCCAGGCCTACCCCTCGCTGGGGGCGCTCAAGGAACGGAGTCGGAGGGCACGGTCCCCCGACATCATTCCGACAACGGAGGAACCAGCTCCCGTAGAGAGTGCAGCGAGTCGGAGAAGGGCAAAGGGACCCGAAGGGTCGGCGGGGACCGCGGAGGAGCAGGGAGGATGGGGCCGGGAGGGCGGCGGCTTGGGCGGCGCGGTTACCTTTGCCATTGTTTTCCTTGAGCTGCACGGCCCCGAGGCCTCCGGGGGAGCGCAGAGCCGAGCAGCCCACCTCCACGTCGCTGTTCATATCGGCCTCGGCAGCCGCCTCGGTATAATGACCGGACTTCTTGCGGCTGTCGGCTGCGGAGGTGATTTCGGATGAGACGGTGCTTTCGCTGCCCGGGTGCTGCAGGTTGAATAAAGTGTCTATTTCGAATTTGCCCTTGGCGGGGAGGTCTCCTAGAGCGCCGTGTAGGGGGGCGGACGGCAAGCGCGGGCTGAGGCGAGCCGGGTGCTGCGAATTTTCCAGGGCCTCGAGCACAGCATTGCCAGCCGAGTCGGACAAACTGGAGAATCTCTTGGCGGCCGTGGGGCTGTGCAGCCCTCTCTCCATCAGAATCATCTCTTTTCTTATTCTTTCCATCATCTCAGCTTTCTAAAAAATGTCACAGTGGCCAGACTGTACCGTCCTAATGATGGACTGCGCCTAGGGCTAATTCTCATTCAGCCCCAGCGAGTGCCTCTAAATATTATTATCTCTTTTGGAGGGAGGCGGAAAAATTGTGGGATGCCAGAGCGAGGGAATGACTGGTCAAAATGACCCATACATCCTTCTGAGCCCGAGATGTCATTCATCAAAAAGTAGCGCCTGCTCGTCATTAAGGTACGAATGACGCCGTTCGAATAATCATTTATTGTAACAGGTTTATAAGCAAATAAATACACGCTCCTGTCAGTGGGTAATGAAGGTGGCTTCGGAGCAGACAAATAGATCCAGGTAGGAGGAAAGAAGAGACAAGAACTGAGGATGGAGGCTCCGGTCCTTTGCTCTCTCCGAACCCGCTCTGCTCGCCCAGGGGTTTGGCCTCGGGGGTGAAATTGACAGTCTGATTAATAGAGCGCGCCGCGGCACATTTCCCCCTTCATTTAGGGGCATCATTACGCTCTCAGTTTGCTGGGTTGCCCCTTAGGTCCTAATCATGCAGCGCCTTCCTCATTTTTCCTCGGACACAGATACATGTTAAATAATAGATAATGCTTTGAGTTTACAGAGTAGATCGTTGGGAAGGGAGGGGTTTTTTTTTTTGTTTTTTTTTTTAAACATTTACAAGCTGGGGGCGTGAGAAGAGGGAGGGCAAGGGGGAGGATGCAGGAAGAGTTGCGTAAGGAGACCATGCGCTCCACTCTACATTACTTATCCTTTTGGATTCAGAATCAAATATGTATTTTATTTAACAAATAGGACGCTGAATTAGTTCTCTCTCCCTACTTCTCGGTGTCTGCCCGGCTTTCTCCACAAAATGAGAAAGAAAGAGAGACAGAGAACGAGGGAAAGAAAGAGGGAGACAGGAGGAATTTCCTGTAGTTTTGAAAGAGCTTTCTTGCTACGTGGCCGGTGCATTGGGCCGGCGCATCCAAACGGAAATCATTAGGTCCTCTGATTTTCTAACACTGTTTGCAGAAAGAACTCTGAACTCAAAATTCCGGGTTTCTTACTTTTATAATCCTTCTGACGGGCTTCTCACCTACGCATTGTCCCTGAGGAGAATGAACTCGACAGGATCATTTGATAGCAGAATTAAACAGTCGCGCTTTACAGTGCCAGATGGGCCACCCCAAATCCACTTTTTACGTTGCCAGCTTTCCCCTTCCCTTCTCAAATCGAATTATTTGTGGCGAAGTCGTCTGAGTTCGAGTTCAAAGGTGGAAGTGGAGACTCTTCCTTCTTTCCAGACCACCTTCCCCACCCTGCACGCCTTCCTTCCGCCGTCCTCCCCTGCCCCCGCCCCCCTCTTACCTGTGGCGGTGAGAATTCTCGTCGCCGAGACGGGACCAGCCTCGCTGCTGCTCCTCGCTGCCTCAGCTAGGCAGCTGAGCCTCTGGGCGATAACATTGATGGTTATAATGACGCCGGTGGCAACCATTTTAACGAAGATCAATCTTCCCTCGAGGCCGCTGTGCGTCTCCTTCCGCGCTTCCGCCCCACCCTGCCCGGACTTGCGATGCGATGCGCTGTGCCCGCCCGCCAGCAGCCCAACGAGAGAAGAACGGGCACCAAAAGAGGGCAAGGGAGGACAGGGACGGGACACAGTGTGATGGGACCGCGAGCCGAAAGAGCCTGGCAATTTGGGCTCTGGTAACATGTCCTGCATTCCCGCCCCAACGCTAACCCAGGCCCCTACTGGGCCCCCTCCCTCTGCCTCTTGCCACACCCAGTACTTCGAGGTGCGGTAGGGTCAAACCCTGCTTCTGTTTGCCAGTCTCGCTGTTGGCACTTTCCTTTTAACCTTGGACCCCGTTGGGGGCGCGTCAAGAATGTAATGGGAAGCCAAGTGTGAAGTATATTTATATACATATACACACATATAGTCAATGCCAAAAGTTTCCCTCTGGTTCCCCCTCAGCGCAAATTTAGTTCAACTACACGCACTTTGCTTCGAAAATCAGTTCTACCTCTTGAAGGTAATAAACGAAGTTTTCCTTCAAGGTGAGAAACGGAAAGCTCCGTATGTACGTGGGTGGGGTGGGGGTTATGTGAGACAGTGCCTGGAACCTAGATGGTGACTGGACCCAGAGTCCGCCTCCACCCCGACCCCAGCTGCCACCCGGCTGTGAGCTCGCTACCATCCCGGCCCCCTCTGTTCTGCTCTCCGGCCACTACTAACTTGAGTCTGCGCTCAACCATCGGACGCCCCTCTATAACCCCCTCCTGGCACCCTAGGCCGGCGCCCAACTCCACCACCAGAGTCCTGCCACACGAAGTTGCGGGGTGGGGGAAGGCGCGGATTCAGCGGGATAGGAAAGGAACCCAATCCCCAACCTCCCCAGGGTCTCTGCTTGCTCCTCGGCCGGTTCCGGACTGAATGGGGCACCTTGGTCCAGCTGGGGCGGGTGGGAGGCAGACGGTGGGAGGCCCGAGGCTAGTGGGGGGGGGGCAGTGGAGGCGCTGCCTGGGCGGAAGTCTGCGGATGCCTTTATTGCTGTCGTTTGGCGCCCCCGTCTGTTTCCCTCGCGCTTGCGGCGACTGTGTGCAGCTTTTCAATCGCTGAACCCGTCGCCCCGGGCTAAGGAGCATGGCGACCCTTCCCCCATCACCTGACTCGTGGGTCCCCACTTCCTCCCTACGTTTCACTGAGACCCCTCACCGTCAGTCCCCGATGCTGCGCCAAATCCGACTAAAGCCCCAGTGTGTGGAGACGGGAAAACACGATTTCTCGGTGACACACCTTCATTCATTAGTGGTTTTGAAACTATTTTACACCTTTTAAATAACGCTACGTACACTAGCACGTTTATTCTACGTACACTAGCACGTTTATTCTACGTACACTAGCACGTTTATTACAAAAGTACATTCGAGTGTTAAGAAACGACTCAGTAAAAGATAGATATAATTTTTCCACCAAACTGTAGTTAGCAGACAATGTTACATGGGACACAGTGAACATTTCAATCCAATATTTAATATCCTTTAATTTATTTAGAATCCGTAACTACTATTAATAGTAGCACTGTCTACCATACACAGTACTTTACTATGCAAGTCCAAGTACTTTCATCTAAAGATCACAGTAACTCTCCTTTCAGATCCTTATTCATTTTCCAAAGATGAGCAAAGAGGATCAGGGATTTGCTCATGTTTTAAACTTACCTCAGGTAATATCACATTGTTATAAATAGGGTAGTTTAAAAGGTCTAGGCAACATTTTTGGTTTATTTTCTCATTTTGCATGTTTCTTCTTTTAATACAGGCCTACCTCGAAACACTGAGTCTATATATAGTCCTGAGACGATGTGTGCTATTCTGTTGATGTTTATCAGTGAAATGCCCAAATCTTGCACTTTCCCGGAATATCTAGAATGGGAAAGGGCCTGTCAAATGCCCCCAGTTTTTAGACACAGTCTCTGGTCGCCAAGGATTTCGACCCACTTCCAAGGTATAGGTCCCACACAATAAAATAAGATGACAAGTATCCAACCTATGCCCATGCAGTTTAGCAGGAATTTTTTTCCCCCTTTTATTGTGTGATAGTTTACATGAGGGAACATTAGCTTTACACTCATTCTATCACACATAGTTTCACTGCCATAGTTACCATCCTGTCCATGCATCATCACCCAACCAAAGGTTATACCCCGCATGCCCCCCCCCCTCTCCCCACGGTCCTCAGCACACAGCTCCCTCCCTCCCTGGATCTCAAGTCCTCAGCCACTCCATCTCTTCATGTCATCCTCTCTGTCTCCATCTCAGGCCTCGCTGCTTCTCTGGGTGGGGTCCCGATTTCTGGTCTTCTCCAGTGTTTGTCCCAGAGGCCTTCGCTCCTAGACTGAAAGGTTAATCACATCCCTCCTTGCTATAAAATATCCACCTTTACCTTTCCAGTCCTCACAATCCATCCTGATAACAATTATTCACCCCTGCATCACAAGAGACCCATCTGCATTTCTTTTCATCAGCCCTTCCTAGACAGGTTGGATATTACTCACTTGAGACTCCATCCTCCTCCCCGCCCTGTCGATCCAGGATCCCTCTTGAAAGCTTGTAAGCCAGTCACTTCTTACCTTTGTATCCCTCCCCCCATTTTGGGTAGCCAATGTTCAAGTTGCCCATCCCTATACTGGACATATTGTACCCCCTTTTTAGGTATTCCAGCCAGTTCCAGGCAGAAGACAGACTTACAAGCTTTCTATGATGGTATTTCTGGTTATTCCTCCCTCTGCTGTCCGGTGATTGTTTTATAATATAATGCATGGAAAACCAAGGTTCAAGAGTCAGCCAAGCATCTCAACATTATTCCCCCGCTTTCCCCATTCCAACCATGTCCCAGTCTCTGTATCCCAGAGCCCTGTTGTTCCAAAGGCTGAGCCTATATCATTTATTACCTCTGTCCCATTTAGCTCATTCCTACCTGTCTGTTCTCCCATCTGCTTTATTCCTCCATTCCCATCTCCCTACTTGTATATTGCCCCCCTCCCCAACACCCAAGCTATCCCGTGTCTATTCCCTAGCAGGAATTTTTAAGATGTCTTGGTGGGGAGGAAGACTTTCTTCATATAGACTGAAAAGAACTATTTGCTAGAAAGGAGGAATGACATGAAAGAAGCCTAAATGTTTTTGCTAGGCCTCCAGACTAAATATTTATTTCTTGGCCAGCGGCGGGTTCTCCGTGGTGAAGTGGTAAACACTCTGAGCCTGCGTCTGCAGGTAATAAAAATGTGTCCCGGCTGGCCGAGGGAGGCGGCGCTGGTAAAACCCGAGCTGTGGCGGAGCCCGGAGACCGTCTGGTCCTGATTCCTCTCTTCCGCGCAGAGGATTTAGGGCCACGCTGGCCCCAGAGCCAGTGGCCTGCTGAGGACTGGGATTGCAGGGACTGGTGAGAAGGCGGGAGGGTTAGAGCCTGGGGCTGCGAACCCTGGGCACGGTTTCTTTAGACTAAGTGCGGCTGGTGATTGGAGGTTTCTGTCTAGAAGGTAAGACGCCGGGTTTCCTGACTCCAATGTTGGCTTAATACTGGCGACTTCATGCTGCCATCCCCCAGCCGGCTGTGCTACGTCTGTCTTGTGGGGGTCTCTCTGATTGCTTCTGTCTCTTCTTCCTGCTCCCTACAACTCTGCGCACCACCCGGGACCACCTGGGGTGAGCGGGTGGCTCTTTGTCCCTGAACTCTGAAGTTCTACAGATGGGTCGTCTGCCTTGAGCGCGCGCAACCTCAGACATGGCAGAAAAACTTGCAGGGACATCTAGTGCCGAGCGTGGGGAACTGCGGGCCACCGGGCTGAGAAGCTGAATCCCCATCACACTCCACACTTAGCCCTGCGGGTGACCACGACGTGGATCCCCTACAGAGAATGGAGAGACCGGCTGACTTACGTTCCTCCATCTTCAAGGGTTCAAAGTGACAGAGTAAGAACTTACTGGAGTTTAAAGCTAACAATTGTTGTTGTTAAGTACCATGGAGTCGGTTCCGACTCATAATGACCCTGCACAGGGTTTCCGAGGCTGCAAATCTTTACCGGAGCAGAAAACCTCATCTTTCTCCCGCGGGACAGCTGGTAGTTTGGAACTGCTGATATTGAGGTTAGCACTACGCTACCAGAGCTCCTTAAGCTAACAATAGTATTGTCCAGAAAGTGTATATGGAAAGCAACTTGTGAGATGTTGGACTAGCAGCAGAAAATTGCTTGGGGGACACAGCTTTTATTTTCTAGGGAAAAAAAATCATAGAACTGCCAAATCTTTAAACTCTGAACTCACCATCCCGCATGTCCATTGCAGTTAGGACTCTTGAAGCAAAATTCCCACCAACACTGGAGTTCTTTCCATCCCAAATAAGTGTGCCCTGCCCTGAGGGAAAGAAAACTGGTTTGCAAATCACCTTCGAGTTTAGAAAGGTTTTGTTAATTGTTGTTTTGTTCCAGATGATTGTTTTCATTTAATAAAACCTAATTCTATTGTTAGGACTTTTGGTGTGGTGCTGTAGGCGATGGACTTTGAATCCCAAGGTCGCCAATTCAAACCCATCAGCTGCTCCTTGGAAACCCTATACAAGGTTGCTGAGTCAGAACCGACTGCAGGGCACTTAACAACAACAACAAGAATTCTGTTGTTAAGGAACCCTGGTGACTCAGTGTTTAAGAGCTCTGCTTTTAACGGAGATGTCTTCTCTGCTTTCTGAAGACTTATATATAGTCTTGGAAACCCTAAAGAGCAGATCTACTCAGTCCAATAGCATGGCTATAAGTCAAATTTTACTTGCTGGCAGTAGAGGTGGGTTTTTTTATTGTGTTGTTAAGCCCAAACAAAATCCATCTCAGAAATACACAGGGCTTCCTTACACTGTTTTTTGCTAGAGTCCTCCTTTCTTCACTCCAGGTTCCTTAAAAAAAAAAAAAAAAAAAAATACACAGGGCTTCCTTACACTGTTTTTTGCTAGAGTCCTCCTTTCTTCACTCCAGGTTCCTTAAAAAAAAAAAAAAAAAAAATCTCTTGACAGTTATAGTTTAAGTGAAAACCAACAAGATATTTATTACATAGAGAAGGAAAATTATTTCCAAAGGTGGCAGGGCATGGATTTGGGGGGTGAATATTGTCTGGCCATTTCCTCTGGGTGTAAGACTTTACTTTGGAATTGAGATTTCTGCTCCGAATCTTTTGTTTCTTACAAGTTAATTAGGAAGGTGTCTTGCACTTCCTGCTTGTGGCCATTAAGGAAAATGATTTCTAAGGCATCTCAAAGACCCACTCTGGTAGGAGTTCTAATGGCCGTGAATTAATTGAGCCCATTGCTGTCTTGGCAAGTAGGGTAATTTATTTTCTCCACTAAATCTAAATTACAGCCTGCATCTTCCCATTCCCCAACCCAGGGCAGGGAAGGACATGGTTTCAAAACTTACCTACAAGGGGGAGAAGAGAAGATGTGACTTTCAGAAAGGCTTCTTGTAGGAGAGGAGAAAACTGATGGAAGCGAATGGCAAAGTTGATCTCACTCACTCTGGCAAAGTGGGACTTTGGGCAATGAAGTACCACTGGGAGTGGTCCTCTCCGAAATTAGGAAAGGTGGCAAAACTGGCTTCAAGAACTAACACTTCAGTGTTTAGAGACATCTGACTGAAAAGGATTCACATTTAACAAAGACTGTTTGTGTTGTTAAAGCCCCAACATAGACAACCCATTGTTGTTGTTATGTTCCATGGAGTCGGTTCCGACTCATAGCGACCCTGTACAGGGTTTCTGAGGCTGTAAATCTTTACGGGAGCAGAAAACCTCATCTTTCTCCCACGGAACCGTTGGTAGTTTATAAATATGTATACACAGGAATCAGATGGCTGGCCAGCTAGAGAAAAAGTTCAGTCTATTAAGATTGAACCTGAAGTCAAGCTGGAGCATAGGGTATAGGAGCAAAATGAATTGTTTCTACAAAGTCAGTCTCAAACTTCCTCTACTACCTACTCCTGTTTATTACACCTTAGTTCGTAAGCAAAGTAGTCCAGCATTGCCTGGTTTTCAGTCAGAGTCCTATGATCCATCTTGATGTACTTGCTAGGTTTTAGAGACCCCTTTTCTAAGGGAAACTCCTCTAACTGAGCTGGGGCTTTGCTATGCTGGGGGCAAGTTCAGCAGGAGGAGAGCAATAGACAATGTTTTTCTTGTTCAAAACCTGCCCAATCTCTGAACATCCATCCATTAGAGTGGGCAGAAACCTCCCAAGTCAAACGGGGAAGTTCAAGGTTTTTCAACCAGAGCATCAGTTCCAACTTGCTAACTTAATTTACTACATTGAACATTAAACCACAAGTGACAGGCTATCTAAAAATCACAAAACTTTATAAGGTTTTCATTCCACACTAATTTTATTTTCTTCATTTTTTAAGATATAATCAGTCATTAAGATACATTTATCAGTTGGAATACGGAACAGAAGTCCAGCACAACACAAAACCGCAAGGACACTGGGTTTTAGAAACCTGAAATTTCATTGGCTCCAGTTATGCCTTAGAAATATTTTTGAAGAATTAGTTTTGAAATCATAGAAAGTCATAAAAAAGTATTTTTTCTTCTTTTTTAAAAATTGGTATAGTTTTCCTCCCAGAGAACAATAAGGAAAATGAAAGCATTTGAAAGTGGCACCTGTGGTGTGGTTGGTACCTAAAGTAGATAGAGGACCCAGCCAAACTCTTGCAAAAAGTCATCAACTTCATCACCTGGCCTTTCGTTAATGTCCATTCTGTTAAGAACTTTCACCTTCTTCCTAATAGTGACAATCTCATCAACAAACTGTTAGTGCCTATTGCCACCAGCAAACACTCAAATTTTATCAGAAACATGTCTTAGGGTTCGAAAAGATAAAAATTTCTCTTTTTTTCCCCCTTTTCTTTCTAATATCCCTTCCATTTGAGCATTTTATAGTACTGCATTTTGATGTCAACATTCCACCACTGGCAGTCTACCTTGCCATACCAGGCCAGGATGGCCTCCCTGGTTCTTCTCCTTGCCTCAGTCAGAGACTGTCTTGAGTCTGTGAACAGTGTGGATAGGAGACACACTGGCCTCACCAATCACAGGCTCAGGAGAGCAATTTTCTTACAGTTGGGCTGCCCTGGGTAGTTGATGCCAGAGAACCAAATGGGCTCACTCTAAGGAGTTCCACACTAACACCAGCACCCTTAGCTCATCAGATTTAATGTTACTCTAAGGCGAACAGAGTCTACAGTCATAGCAGGGTTCACATACACCTTAATGGTGAAGATCAGAAGATGATGGGTCGGGTGGGGGCTTTTTGATTGAGGAATGACTGGGAAGAATGAGGAGGGGTCAGGGCTGTGATTCCCAGCTCCCTAGCACCAGGCCCCTAGAACTGGGCCCAACTTAGTTAGCTTTGCTTTGAGCCCACTCCATCACCTAGAAATCATACCATGTTGTTGTGGGCTGCGCCTTCTGAAGCTCTGAATTTGTTAGGGAAAAGAGCCCTCTTAATTTGCCCCCTCTCAGTTCTCTGTAGTTGGCAGCTTGGAAAAGAAAGTGAAACAAAAGTCCCTGGGAAAGTGAAATTTTCAATTAATTGGTGTAAATAACTGGCTGTGACGGGCGGTGACTACAAAAAAAAAAAAAAAAACGCTAGGGGCTGATTCGCTGCGGGGTACACAAGCTTCCCTACAGGCGACTAGCGGCCTTCTTCCAGGTGCTCTCCACTGGGTGTTTCTGCGGAGTAAGGGGGACCATGCTGGGACCAGGGAGTCCAGCTTGGGAGGCGACACTGTTGGTTAGAGGGTGGAGACGTATAGTAGGGACTTTTCTCGCTCAGGTAGATGGGTCAAGGCCAGGTCTTTCGTTAGCTTGTTTTACTTGTAAGTCTTACCGTCAGCCCCCAAAGCGTTTAGTGGGAATTTCCCGGGAGAACAGGATGTGTGTTTCCGGAGTATCAGCCCCAATTGCGCACGGCTTGATTCGTAGAAATCTCTGTGATACCATGCCTAAAATGTTCGGTTGTTGTTAAGTGCCATTGAGTCAGATCCAACTCAGCGCGAACCTGTATAGGGTTTTCAAGGAGTGGCTGGCTGGTGGATTTGAACTACCTATTTTGTGTTTGGCAGTTCAGTGCTTATCGTACAGCGCCACTCCAAAATGCCGGATGTTATTGTTAAGTGTGTGGAGTAGGTTCCGATTCCTGTATAGGTTTTCCAAGGAGCGGCTGGTGAGCTTGAACCGCCGACCTTGCAGTTCAAATCGACCTTGCAGTCCAGCGTATTAACCCGCAGCGACACACCAAGACTCCCAAATGCCTGGTATAGGAACTCCCTCGGGTTTAGGGCCTAGAAATTGACTAATCCAAAGGGTTACGCAACAAGGTAAAAGTTGATCTCTTTCACATTCTGACCATCTCTGTCCTTTGGCATCGTTTAGTTATGCTGTTCCGAGAGGCGAAGAGAGGTGGCAAAAGGTAGCCGGGCCAGTGACAAGGAGCAGGCCTCGGGGCTTGCTCGCTGCAGTTGCAGACTGGGCCTGGGATGGGCCATCGCGCAATCAGCTCGTGGGGGTGGCTGCTGAGCCAGGGCCTGGGTCGGGAGAGGGCGGGCGGGGGAGGTGGGCTGCTCAAGGGGCTGGGGAGGGGTGGGACCGGGGGTGGGTGGGTCCGACCGGGCTGGGGCCTGAAGCCAGGCTCCCCCGCGCCCCCACCCCCACGTGGCCCCGCACAGCCAATGGCGCAGTCCCCGCCGGGCGCCCTCGGGGCGGAAGGCGGCCCCCCAACCGGCTCAGGCCCCCTCCCAACCTGAACTTCGTTTTTATAAACGTCCCGCGATGAACTAACCTGTTGAAGGGCGGGCGGGAGGGAGGCGGGAGGCTCTCAGAGCAAGAGTGGGAGAGAGAAAGAGGGCGGGAGCGGGCGAACGGGAAAGAAAGGAGAAGAGGGAGGAGGCGCGCTGCGCCATGGTGTCCTGTGCAGGGCCGGGGCCGGGACCGGGCCAGGACTGGCCATGAGCCGCGCCGGGAGTTGGGACATGGACGGGCTTCGGGCGGACACCGGAGCCACCGGGGCCGCCCCGGCCTCCTCCTCCTCCTCAGTGGCGGCGGCGCCCGGACAGTGCCGCAGTTTCCTCTCCGCGCCTGTTTTCGCCGGGGCGCACTCGGGTCGGGCGGCGGCGGCAGCAGCAGCGGCGGCAGCAGCAGCGGCAGCAGCGGCCTCGGGCTTCACCTATCCCGGGGCCTCTGAGCGCGCGGGCTCCACCTCGTCGTCATCTTCGACTGTGACCGCGGCTCGCCCGGAGGCTCCTCCGGTCAAAGAGTGTCCGGCTCCCGCGGTCACCGCTGCCGCTGCAGCGCCCCCGGGAACCCCAGCACTGGGCTACGGCTACCACTTCGGCAACGGCTACTATAGCTGCCGCATGTCACACGGCATGGGCTTACAGCAGAATGCTCTCAAATCGTCGCCGCACGCCTCTCTGGGAGGTTTCCCAGTGGAGAAGTACATGGACGTGTCCGGCCTGGCCAGTGGCAGCGTTCCGGCCAACGAAGTGCCCGCGCGCGCCAAGGAGGTGTCCTTCTACCAGGGCTATACAAGCCCCTACCAGCATGTGCCTGGCTACATCGACATGGTGTCCACCTTCGGATCCGGGGAGCCTCGACATGAAGCGTACATCTCCATGGAGGGCTACCAGTCCTGGACGCTGGCCAACGGGTGGAACAGCCAGGTGTACTGTGCCAAGGACCAGCCACAGGGCTCCCACTTTTGGAAATCATCCTTTCCAGGTAGGGAGATGGAGCAAAAGAGACCAGGAGGTAGGGAAAGGGAAAGAAAGGACTAGGAGTGTCCCCTCTCTTTGGAAGTGGACCAGACCCTTGGTCAAGTGGAACAGAGTTTGCCGGGCTTGTGTGAAATCTGTAAATTCCTCCTTAGGTTTTATGTTGCTCACACTCTTTTCCTTCGTGTGTGTGTGTGTGTGTGTGTGTGTGTGTGTGTGTGTGTGTGTGTGTGCCCGCGCGCGCGCACGCATAAGCATATTTTCCCTCTAAAATTGAGACTCTTTGCTTGGGCCTCTTACTCTTACCCAACAAGGCCTCAAAGCTAAGAGGTGTCACAATGTTGTATCCCCATTTTAATAGTACATTACTGTCCCAGGGTGCGACTAAATCTTATAACCCACAAGTTTCAAACACAGATACACAGGAAATGAAAGATTCAGCAAAAGATGTGGGTTTGGGTTGTGTGTTGGTTTTGGTCTGTGTTTGTGTGTGTGACCCGTGCTTGCAGAAACGGTTCGTGTGAACATTCACCAATAAGCATGCCATAAAATTGTTAACATGCAGGTTTGCTAAAATGCCAGTTTGAGAAATCATGAAGATCCATCCAATCTGCCTTCACTTTGAAGTACAAAAATATTTCCTTAATAACTTATAAATAATGTCTGTGTAAATAATAATAAAGTATAAGCAAGCTTTTCTTTATTCACTGTACTCATACCCTAAAATGTACACCCATAGTCCCCAGCTGAACACTCCATACTCCACTCTAATTTTTCCCATTCTGTTTTTTATGCCAGGGGATGTGGCTCTAAATCAGCCAGACATGTGTGTCTACCGCAGGGGAAGGAAAAAGAGGGTGCCGTACACCAAACTGCAGCTCAAAGAACTGGAGAACGAGTACGCCATTAACAAGTTCATTAACAAGGACAAGAGGCGGCGAATCTCGGCTGCCACGAACCTATCTGAGAGACAAGTGACCATTTGGTTTCAGAACCGAAGAGTGAAGGACAAGAAAATCGTCTCCAAACTCAAAGACACTGTCTCCTGATATGGGCCAGGTTGCCCAGAGAGTTTAAACATCTTAAGTTGTCTCCAAAAAACTTTTTGAAAGACTTGAATATGTATTTAATTCCCAAACTCTTGCCAGTGGTGGCAAACTTTGTGAATTTCTTTTCCTCTTTCCCATATCTGGCTCTAAAATCTTTTGCTGCCCAACCTGAATTTGTAGTTCTGTTCCTTGCTTGTTTATTATTGGCTTTTTTCTTGTCTAGGTTTATTTTTATGACATTTTTAATGTTCTGTTTCTCCCTCCAGGCCAGTATATAAAGGACTTGACATGTTTTTAATAATCCTACCAAATGAATTTCAGAAGTGTCATCCGGATTTTAGAGTTTCGTTTTTAAAATAACTTTATATGTCTGTTTCCAGCACTGATTATCTTCATAATCCATTAAGGCAGAACAATTTGCAGTCATTCATATCCTATAATTGGGTAATTGAATCATTAGCTCTCCTCAGTCCCCCTGAGGCAAGTGGAAACAGCCCTGGGCTGGTAGTGCTCTGGGTCACCCACAAAAGTCTAAAACCAGAGGCTGAAGGTACTGTAGTGGCTTTAAAGACAGCTACCTGTTTGAATAGAATTGATAATAGAATGAAGATTTTAGGTCTTTCATTTGCTGATTTAGTTGTGTGGTTTTAATACACTTTGCTTAGTATAATCTTTAATTTGAAAATAAGTGTGTCTTCAAGGGTGCCTTCATTTTTCCAGTTCTAGAAGCGGATATTTAAATGACTGCACTTGGCAGGACCACTGATATTTGGTATAAGTGGTCCGTCCCCCTCTTCTTGGCCTTGGGCCTGTGGGAACTCAGTCTCCAGAAAGAGGCTACAGCACTGTGACCATGGAAGGGGACATTTATACACAAACCGATTCAGAACTTGACGGAACAAATGCATTTGTGGTTTCTTGTGGAGCTTCAAAGCATTTAACAAAAGTGAAAGATTCCTGGAGTTCTAAGGTCCAAGAAGAAAAAAAAAGGAATATGTTTCTGAAAGTGACAATAAGTAATGACTTTTAAAGTGCTGCATATTTATACAACTGAGAGTTTATTTTTGTAGATGCAATGTCTGTGAGCTGGAATACACAGGTTGAGCTTCAGACGTTTAAAAATCACGGTTTACTCCTAGGGAGATGCAAATAAACAGAACTCTCATATTGCCTCTGTGTCTTTATACATTTGTTTTCTTTTCTTTTTATATTCTTATTTATTATAAAATCTTGCTGTCTGGAACACACTTGTGTTCTCTATATATACATGAAGGACACTTATTCTCTGAAATTTAGTCTCTGAAACCTCCATGCTCCCGTTTACACCATTTTCTGCCTACATTCCCATAGCCTTAGCATAAGTAGGAATATCTTTCAATGAAGGTATCATTTGTGGTGTCTAAAGTGATTTTGTTTTTTACCAAAACAATACCCAAAAGTGTAATAAAATTTTACTGCTCTTTCAGTATCATTAATTTATTCAAATAGTTTAATTTAACATCAACAGTACTTGTGTGCCTAGCTATAGAAAAACTTGATTGGGTGGGAGGGGGGATTTTTCATCTAGAAAGGTCATTATAATTTTCTGTTCTAGAAAGATCATGAAATTAGAAGGACAGACACATATTTAACAATAGGAAAAAGAAGCCATAATTTTACACCCTAAACATCTAGACACAATTTGTAGTTACTAGGAACTTTTCTTTTTGAGGCCTTTTGCCACTCAGGGAAATGGCCGCTGAGAGTGACTTGTCTTTGTTAGCGCCCAGCTCAACCAGTTTAGTGGTGACTAACTTTACTTTGCGATCTGTAACTTAAACACAAAACCTCATACAATATGTAAACTCTGGCACCAGGCCTTCCTTAGGGCTTTTCGAGAAAGCGCTGAGACCCAAGGCCTGAAAGCTACTTTCGTTTTCTCTGGCTCAGTTTTATTTCTTTCATGTCTTAGAGCTGACTGTGGGCGACCAACTTCGTTTTAATTGAAAAATAGAAAGTGACTGCAATTCTATCTCCGGAAAATAAATAATCCCTGATAATGAGGACACATGGTCTCTGGAAAGATCGCTAACATTTTCTTTTTATTGTTTTTCTCACAAATACGTGTTTTCATCTTAAAGGGGCCTGTTTTTCCTTCTTCCCCTTCGCTGATCCTCCCCCTCCCCCGCCCCCTATTTTTTGGAAATTTCAGACTCCTAGGCCTCTCTCCATTTCCCAGGTACATTTCTTAGGTTTCCCCATCTTGGGTGGGGGATTGCCTCGGGGTTTTCTTTTCATCTGAGTTTGCATGCCCTCCGCATTGGAGAAATGGGAGGCTTGTCGGAGATTTCAAACTGCGCTCAAATGCTCTCCGGTGGAATTTGAATTGACGGCTAAATCAATAACAGATGAAGATTTAGCTGTTTATATACGTTCTTTTTATATTCCCAATTGCGGCGGGAGAAAAGGAGCCGGCGAGTGGCCAGGCCCTGGATGGGAGACTCACGCGGAGCCCGGGAGGCGGGAGGGAGTTGAGTCTTGGATATCCAGAGGCCGCAGGGAAGGCATCTCAGAAACCTGCCGCCTATGGGGGACAGAGGCCCACGCATTACGCGAGATGTAAATGCTGAAAGTTGTATTGGAGGCTGGACACGCAGCCAGACAATGGGGTGGCCGCGACACTTCCTCGCGCTCGGCAGCTCGCAGGGTCCCTCTGGTTCCGCTGCCCGGATTAGTTTTGCCCTCAGGATCTCTAGCTTTCTGAGGTTCTCTGGCGCGCCTGGCAGTGGGCAGAGACGGCAAGGGGCTGGCAACCCCAGGCTGTTCACGCTGCTCTTCACTGTTGATCTTGACTGTGCGGCGGCGACTCTCCAGGCGTGGAGCGCGCTCGCCATCTCCTGGGCGTTCGGCGGCATTGGCGAAGCTCGCTTTTCAGCTCCGCGTCCAAATCCTCTTTCCTATTCTTCCTCTCACAGGCCAAGTCTCCTAAACCCCAGCTCCCACCCACCCCACCGGACCCTCCACCCCCCGCCTTCAAGTCCTCTACTCCCGGCTCCTTGCATTTGACCTTGCCTGCGCGGCCTCATAAACCCAGGGGATAAAATGGGGCGGTTGGGTTCTGTCTGGGGCCAAGGAGTAACAGAAGGAGTACAGTATTTTCTGTTTCTCACTTAGTTCCTTTCGGTCTTTTCTCCCGAGAGGCAAACTGCCGCTATGAGATTGTTCAAGGATTCCGAGGAGGTATTCCTGGGCTTGGGGTGCTGGGAGAATTGCAGTGCTCTGAGTTGGGAGGAAGGGAAACTGCAGCCAGTTATGGATGGATCCCTGAAGGTTAGGATCTGGGGAAGCTTCGGTACCTTGAGAACCGAAATGGTTCCCCAAAATGAGGGGTTATTGGGGCCTGAAACCTGAGTACTTTAAGTCCCTGAGAATTAAGGTAAAGATCCGCATGAAAGGATCTGTAGCTTTGCATCTCTGTAAGACTGAGCTCTTAGGGAAATGAGTGGAGCCCTGAGGAGTCCTGGCCTTGCCCCCTCCCCCCCCCCCCCCCCACCCCGCCTCGTCTTAGAGCTGGAGGAAGAAGTCGTTTGCGTTCCCTAGAGCCGCCCAATTGGTCGCCATAACTCACACAATAAAGTCGCCGCGCGGTGGTCAGCCTTGCCCTCCGGCGGCGCCTGTGTGGTCTCTCCCAGAGCTGGCAGCTTTAACCAATTCCAGCTTGGCTTCGGAGCCGCGGGGAGGGCTGCAGGCTGGGGCGGGCGTCCATCACAAGGTCGCTGGAGGTCTATGACGGAAGGGGAGAACCCCTAGCCTGCTGACCAGACCGGACGGCGTGCCGCCAGGTCTGCGCACAACACTTCCCTGGTCCTCCGAGAAGACAGCGCTACCCCACTCGCCTCTGTGTTCGCAGGACCCTCGAATTCCGATCAAGAATTGCTGCTAGCTGGCTTCCTCGGTATGCCCTGCTGTTCTCCAGCCGGTGGCTCTGGTTCTTCTGCTTTTCCACACCCTGTGGAGGGAACTCATCCTGCTCTGCCAACCACGGGTTGGATGGATACCTGGGAGTTGTGGTTTACAGGGTGTTGTTGTCAAGGTGACTCCTGGAGAAATGTATCTTTGGTCAGACTGGCAAATCATCAAGCTGCTTGTACCCTGGGTCGGCATTCTCCATGGATCTGGATGGCGACTCCCTAGGAGCACAGGAGTGAAGTCTCCTCTGAGCTCAAAACTTGGGCAGCGTTTGTGGTGCCTTTCTTCGCTTTCAGCAAGCAGTTTTACGCTGTTATATCCCGCCCTGGCACAGAAGTCATTCCAGAGAGCTTCTATGGAGGGTGGGGATGGAGCTATAAGTGGCATTGCTAAAGATAGGCCTGGGGGCCCCTCAGGACAAGCCCTGGGGCACGCGTTATTGGAAAAAGGCCTCAGCCACAACCTAGAAATAAGCCGGGCCCAGGTAACCCATGGGAAATGGCAAAGCCATTCAAGACCAGAAAGGGTCCCAAGGGACAGCTGAGCCAAAGGCGCCCTCTGGCCGATACCCCCAATCTCTGAAACCGGGCCCAGAAGTCTTCGACCTCGCTCAATATCCCTGGTCGCTGCAGGGCAGCCTCACCGTTCGCCAACGAATATTGCGGGTGTTATCATAATACCCTGAAGGGGGGGAAATGGGTCGGGGGATGTAGGCGGTGCTGAAATGACCGGCTTTGAAGAACCTGCAAGCAAAGTTTTGTCCAATCGTCTGAGCCTGTCCTCTTATTCCCGGTTGTAACTAAATACTGCTGCGAGTGCAGCCGAGGCCCTTTGTTGGAGATGTGTGAGCGCAGTCTCTACAGAGCGGGCTATGTGGGTTCGCTTCTGAATCTACAGTCGCCTGACTCCTTCTACTTCTCCAACTTGCGGCCGAATGGAGGCCAGTTGGCCGCGCTTCCCCCCATCTCGTACCCGCGCGGCGCGCTGCCTTGGGCCACTGCGCCCGCCTCCTGCGCCCCGGCACAGCCAGCCGGCGCCACAGCCTTCGGTGGCTTTTCTCAGTCTTACTTGACCGGTTCCGGGTGCCTTGGCCTACAGCCCCCGAGCGCCAAAGACGGAACCGAAGAACAGGCCAAGTTCTATACTCCCGACGCGGCCACTGGGCCTGAGGAACGCGGCCGTGGGCGGCCGCCCTTCGTCCCCGAGTCTAGCCTGGCCTCCGGGTCCGCTTCCCTCAAAGTGACCAAGTACGACTACGCGAGTGTGGGCCGCGCGGCGGCGAGCTCTGCCACCTTGTTAGACGGGACCCCCTGTGCTGCCGCCAGTTTCAAGGACGACGCCAAAGGCCCGCTCAACTTGAACATGACTATGCAGGCGACCAGCGTCGCCTCTTGCCTGAGACCTTCGCTGACCGACGGTAAACGGTGGCCATGCTCCTTGGGCCAGTCTGGGCAGGGAAGGGAGGTGGGATGGATGGGAGAGAGTGTAGGGGAGGGAGCCGCTGGGGGCGGGCAGGCGACTGGGAGAGGGCTGAGCTGATGTGGGCTGGGGCTGTGTTGCAGGCCTGCCGTGGGGGGCGGCCCCGGGGAGGGCCCGCAAGAAGCGGAAACCCTACACGAAGCAGCAGATTGCTGAGCTGGAGAACGAATTCCTCCTCAATGAATTCATCAACCGTCAGAAGCGCAAGGAGTTGTCCAACAGGCTGAACCTCAGTGACCAGCAGGTCAAAATCTGGTTCCAGAATCGGCGCATGAAGAAGAAGCGCGTAGTGCTGCGTGAGCAGGCGCTGGCGCTCTATTAGGCGCCGGAGGCCGCAGCCGGGCTTGCTCAGCCATTTGGGGCTGAGGCCTGGCGTGGGGAGGAGCTGGGGCTGGACTTTTCCTTTGGCCCTTTCTCTGCTGGTTCCCCGCACACCCACACCCCACAATTTCCAGCCCCAAAACCACCAGGAGATTTTGAGACCAGGTCACTCTGTTCTTTCCCCTCTATCTCAGTGGTATTTGATGCGCGTTCGAGTCACAGCACAACCTTGATCTTGAGGCTTCCTCGGAAGAACCTATGGTCACCTGTCCTGGCTTTGGGTCGGGTGGTTTACATCAGATTCATTTTCGATGCTTTATACTTGGATTTTTCCGTTTCCTCCGGGTTAGTCTTCCTTTCTCCCTCTCCCAGCCCCTTCTGCATTTAGCAGGCACCTAGCTAGAGCTCAGAGTGGAAGTGAATTTAGGACGGCTTTTAGACCGAGTAGACAAGGTTGCAGCCTGATTTGGTCTCTCCAAGACTGAAGCAAAGCCAAGATCTCCAGTGGAGGAAGGAAAGGGTGCTACCTTCCCCCTCCTATCTGCCCAGGCTGGTTTGAGAGGACAAAAGCCACCCTAGACCTTCAGACTTCAGAAACAAAGGGGAGGAGATTGGAGGGGTGGCCAGACAAACTCAGAGACAACCTTGGAATGCAGACTGGACTGAACCCCTCCAACTGGGTGGAGTGGGCTGGAGAATTCTTCCCTAGGCTAGGGTAATGTCCAGACAAGACTTACAAAATCCCCCTCTTCTCTCACTTCCACACACATGTAGGCTGTTTGATGCACCCAGCAACTGAACCCACAGCTAACAGCTCTCACCCCTGGTGAGGGGAGCTGCCAGTCTGCTTTGAGGCCCAGTTGCATTGGAAGGAGAGAAAGATGTGGAGGAAGAAGGGAGACCTCCTCTCTGACTGCAAATATGGCTTTCTAAAGGTCAACATATCTTTCTTTCTCGAATTACCTTAAAGTACCACCACTGGGAGAGAGAAGGAAAAGCTTAGCTATCCAGGAAGCAAAGAGGAGACCCCTCAGAGTCACAGCTCCTCCTTATTGCTCTTGACTGAGCAGAGAGGACCTGAAGCTTCCCTTTCCTCACCTTCTCCTCCCCCAGTCGACTCCACCAGAGGTCAAGCCACCATCCGTTTCAGAGCCTGGTGTCTGGCCAGTCACAGCACAGCCTGCAAGGCCTTGGTCCCAGTCAGGCTTGGGGGGGTGGAGTGGGGGAGAAACAGGTTGTCAAGGTGTTCAGCCTTAACCTCAGTGAACCAAAGGGTCATCAAGTTCCTGTCACCATCCCTGTCTCTTCTTGCTCCTGTTCTGCAAAGCAGCGCCCCCAACTCCCAGCGAGATACACAACAGTCTTAGGATTCAAGATTCCTTACAAAAGTCTAATAGCTTTGGTGGTGACCCAGAACTTCAACCAGGAGTGAACCAACCCCTCACAGGGCTCCCTGATCACCACTCACTCCCACTGACTTCTGCATTTCTCTGCTATCTAGTAGTTGTCATGCATGTTTTGTTTTGATTTGATTAAGAACAATAGCTTGTATATATCAGACAGAAATGTTTTGATCAGAAATAAATACCCAGCATCCAGCTATACTGTGAGGGAGCTGATGTTGATTTTTCAAACAGCTTCTGATTCCCTCCTCATGTTTCTGAGGACACCGGAATTTGTTTTTCTTTCCTGCTTGCTGTTTCATGGTCAGCATTGACTGTTCTTTAAATGAGAAAATGGCTTCCAAGGCAGTCAGGAAATGGTGTATAAAAAGCCTGTGAACAAAATGTGTATGAAACATCTATAGGAGGGCAAGCCACAGGCAGATTTGAGTGTGTCTCACACACTATAAGGTTTGCTGCAGGCAAGCTTGCTGATTTCTGGGGAGTCTGCTATAATGTGAAGTTCCTCAGATTTCAATACAAAACATTCTTCCCACCAAATTTTGGCCAGACTTCTCCAGAACTGGCTGTCCCTGCAGAAATCCTCCATACTGGCACTGGGCAGTGAGTCCACCAGTCCTGCTTCCTTGGAAATTGTGGCCTCAGCCAGCACCTGAGCCATGGCTCAGGTCGTGAAATGTGGGATTCTTTAGTACACACTTTCCCTTTGCAGTGCCCAGCTTGCTCAGAGAATGATCAGCGTTTATCAAAAGGGAACATTAGCAAAGGAGCTACATTTCTACTAGCCAGCCTTCCATGCCCCAACTCTCTTCCCCTTAAGCGAATTTGATGAGTATTTTAAAAATATTTTTTAATCGTTTCTTAAAATAATTTAAAAAAAAAAAAAAGAGAGAGCCTGCAGAGGCCTTTGAGCAGAAATGTTTCCCCACCTGATTGGGCTCAGGGAGGAGGTGCCAGGTCTTTAGAATTCGAGTCTGCGGTGGAGGATTGCCCGCTGGAAAACAACTGAACAAAGGCGGAGGCCGCATTCACACCGCGGGTCCGAGTGCTAGGGAAGAGACTAAGAACCCAGACTTACTCAGGCACAGGCCTTAAGACAACACACGGAGGCCTTTTCAACCACCACCACCACCCCCGCAAAAAAAATGCCATTAAATCACTGAGTTCGTTTCCTTTAGTCTAGGGTGTTGGGGGTGGGATAGTCACGGAGACCACTCCCCAAAGAGAATTAAATTATTTAAAAGGAAAGCTGGTCTTTCTGTTGGGGGTTCGGGAGTTTTCCAAATCGTTCCCCCTTACTGATTCGCTCAAGTGCAAAGATCGCAGCACTACCTTTCCTTCCCTTGAGGATGTCCTAGCCAGCCGTAATTCGTAACCACTGAAAAATTCGCAAGACACAAAATGCCAGAGAAATGATGCTGAAATCTGAGGGCTCAACTTGCCTTAGCACAAAGACAATCGCGTGCTCCAAAATGCCGCAGTTCACGCGGGCCTCTTGGAAAAGAAAAAGGTTTTAGAAAGAGGAAAAAAAATGGCCCTCATCTCAGAGGGCCCACCGGGGAATGTTTTTAAGGGTTGGGGGCTTTCCCCAAAGGAGGTGAGCTGGGGAGTCTTCCGAGAGAAGGGAGGGCGGAGGCGAAATCCGGAACCGTTGTAAATATTCAGGTCTGCGTGTGTGGGGGTGTCCCTCCACCCCACCTCTCCCAGCTGCGTCCACCTCCCTCAAATATGGAGGGGAGACATGCGGCCTGTCCGATTAGTCCTAGGACAAAGGTGATCTCGCCACATTTTTTGTTTTCTTGTCGCTTTATTTGAGGAACCCATTCCGAAGGCTCTGTAGGGAAAGGACTGTCTCTGGGTGCCCCCCCTCCCTTTTCTCTTCTTTCGTTTCCTAAAAGAGCATAAATAATTAAAGTTTGGCAGAGAGGAAAAGCTTCCTTGCAGAACTGTAGTGGCAATAAATGAAATGACTCAGAATCCCTTCCCCAGTCAGCTTTTACGAGAGCTGCCAGACAGTGTCTGTTCACGTTCTCCAGATACCAGGGGCGCCCTGACAAAGTTAAGGTCAAGTTAGTGTCTTATCTTGGGTGGCTCAAAAATACCGCATCGCGTCCTGGCGCAGCGCGGAAAGCTACCTCTTTTTGAGTTGCAGGCTGCGCCCAGAGGCAGGGGTGCGCGTCCTGCGTTTCGGGTGGGGCCGCTCAGGCGGAGGACAAGGCCATATAGTGCCGGGATCTTCACGGTAGGTTCTGGAGCCTGGCGAGGGGGTCGGAAGGTTGTTTTTCCCTGGGGGCCGGAAACAGGGCTGGCCAAGGGCCGAGGAGGGGGTTGCTGCGTAAGAATGAAGTCTGCAGGGCGGGGAACGAAAGCCTTTGGCTTGTGTGGAGGAGTGGAGATCCACGCTAACGCGAGGAATGGGGCCCGCAGTCCCCTTCCCCTCTGCGCCCGCGCACGGCTGCAGATGGCGCACCCTCCCCCGCCAAAGCCCGGCTCCCGCCGTCGCCATGTCGTTGAACTTGAATGGTTCATCCTCTCCATTCCCCCCTTTGGCAGTCAGCAGGCTCCACTTTGGGGGCGGCAGATAGTCTGAGCCCGGTCCCATGCCGTGAGCAGAGAGGTGGTGCCGGAATTGTGAGCCACCCCCCACCCCCCTGCCCAGACCCCGAAAGACCTGTTCTGAGGGACCCGCCGCCGCTGCCCTGAGTCCTAAGCAGCCGTAGGACCAGTGTGCAGTGTCCAGGGAGCCATTTTAGGAGAGAGATCCAGGGCCGTCGACCAGAAGCCCGAAAGGGAGAGGTTTGGTCTGTGACTGGAGGTGGGGAAACGAATGAACGTGCCTGGGATCTGGACTGAGGAGAAGGGGTGAGCTGCTGCGAGGAGGGGGCACCCAAAGATGGACAGTTTGGGGTGGGGGAGGTTCAGTGGGTGCTCTCCAGTCGCCGCCAACCTATTTACGTAGTGTTGGGGTCGCAGAAGTGGGAGGGAGTGGAGAAGGGAGGAGAAAAGGGAGGGAAGAGAAAGAGAAGAAGGAATATCTGCCAGAAAATAGATTCTAGCTCCGACCACCCGCCTTTTCTCTGCATGGCACCAACACTGCTGAGACCTGGCCCGGAACGGAGCTAGCCCCATAGCTTGCGCCATCGACTGTGGGTCCGTGTCCCAGTGCTGAGATTGCTTGCCAAAGGGTCAGTCTCCTGTCCTTGGTCCTGGGATTTGGGATTAGGAGCTTCTTTTGGAGATACTGGTTTTTCTTTGGAAAGTGCCTTTTTCCTCAGGCAGGAGTCCAGGCCTTGCCTGAACCCATGGGCTCTGAAATCGGGCTGTTGTGGATAAGAAGCAGAGTGGGGCCTTGGAGGCGAGTGGATGGGGGCACTGAAGAACTAGCCTCTAGGCTGGTTGGCACAGAGGGGCTTGAGTTGGGAGCCAGAAACTGGAGGGAATCTCTCCATCGGAGCCAATGAACCTTCTGGGGGACCACCCTGACTGTGCCGGTCCAAAGGCGCCAGAGGGGCCTGGATGTGCTACGCAGGATAAGGTTCCAGGCCAGGCTGGAAATTCCAAGAGTTGAGAAGGGTGGTTGTTTCCTCGTGGAAGAGAGCAGGGTTCTAGGCACCTGAGAAAAGGACTCCAGATCCTTTTGTTCGCCAGACCTCCCAGCTTCCAGGGAGGCTGTGGCCAAGGGACATCCTCCTCCCTTGAGCACTAGAGGAAAGCAGTCAGAGGGAGACAGGGAGAGAGATTGTGACACACCACTTGGGGGAAGGAGAGAGAGAGAGGCTAAGAGAACAGAGCAACACGAAAGGAGCCTAGAAAAGTAAGAGAGAAAGGATGAAAGAAAGCGGGAGGCGAGAGGGCAAAATGAGAGAAAGAAAAAAGGAGAGATGAAAGAGAGAGGAGGGACAGACATGGAAGAAGGAAACCAGAGAGGGTTAGAAGACCAGGTGGGCTCAGAGGCCCAGGCACCGGTGAGCGCCTGGGAGGGGTTTGGCGTGGGATTTTTTTTGAAGCCAGCATTCCCTCCTCTGGGGTCAGAAGAGGAGAGGGCCAATTTCCTACGTGGTTAACGCGCCAAGCAGAGAAATATGTAAATCTGGGCTCACCGCGCCCCAGAGAGCGGCGCAATTACACCCCTTAAACAAGAAGCAACAAGCCCTTAGCGGGCGGGAGAGCTGCTTAGGGTGGCGGCGTCGCTGGGGAGGGAACGGCTGCAGGAAGGGGTGGGGGGTGGGAACCTCACACTCTCACACCTAGTCCCCAGTGCCAAGGGCAGGGACTCCCCCCTCCGATTGCCGCTTCTCTCCCTTCCCCCTTCCTCCTCCCTCCTCCCCCTCCCTCCTCCTCCCTGCCGGCCTCGGTCCGCGTACTTAAAGCGGCGCGGGCGGGCGGACGCGGGCGGGCGGCCCGGCCGGGCGGTGGCAGATGCGACCAGCGGTGGCAGCCGCCAGCCGCGCGCAGGTGACCGGCCTGCGGCGCAGCCTGCTCCAGAAGAGCCCAGGGAGAGCTGGCGGAGAGGGAGGCCCGTCTGCCTCCAGTGCGCGCGCGTCTCGGCGCCAGGAGCCGTCCCGGGGCGTGTTGGCTAGAGCTGATATAGATATAAGGACATTTCTCTCCATGGCGTCACGTGACATAATTACCACCAGAATCAATCAAGATGAATTGCACGTCAGCGCCCGGTGGGGATTTTTGCTTAGTTGATCCTGGCCCAAGCCTCTTGTGCAATCAATGGCTCAGGTTGGCGGCGCGGGGAGCGGCCAGGGGCTCGCCGGCGCGCACGCCGCGGAGCCATGAACGACTTTGACGAGTGCGGTCCGAGCGCAGCCAGCATGTACCTGCCGGGCTGCGCCTACTATGTGGCCCCTTCGGACTTCGCCAGCAAGCCCTCGTTCCTGTCGCAGCCGTCGTCCTGCCAGATGACTTTCCCCTACTCGTCCAACCTGGCTACACACGTCCAGCCTGTGCGCGAAGTGGCCTTCCGTGACTACGGCCTGGAGCGCGCCAAGTGGCCGTACCGCGGCGGTGGCGGAGGCGGAGGCGCGGGAGGCGGCGGCGGCGGGGGTGGCCCTGCTGGTGGCGGCGGCGGCAGCGCTGGGGGCTACGCTCCCTACTACGCGGCGGCTGCGGCAGCGGCGGCGGCGGCAGCAGCGGCGGCAGAGGAAGCGGCCATGCAGCGCGAGCTGCTCCCGCCCGCGGGCCGCCGGCCGGACGTTCTGTTCAAGGCGCCGGAGCCCGTGTGCGCAGCGCCCGGGCCACCTCATGGCCCGGCGAGCGCCGCTTCCAACTTCTACAGTGCGGTGGGTCGCAATGGCATCCTGCCGCAGGGCTTTGACCAATTCTACGAGGCAGCGCCCGGACCCCCGTTTGCTGGGCCACAGCCCCCGCCGCCGCCAGCGCCACCGCAGCCGGAAGGCACTACCGACAAGGGCGACCCCAAAGCGGGGGCTGGCGGCGGCGGCGGGAACAGCCCCTGCACCAAGACGACCCCCAGGCAGGAGTCCAAAGGGACAGCGGAAGGCGGCGATGGCGAGGGTCCCCCAGTGGAGGCGGGGGTCGAGAAAAGCGGCGGCGCAGGTAGGCGGCGGGCGCGGGAGGCCAGGCTGGGGGTCTGGGAGGGGGGGCGAGGGGCGGGGGCCTCCCTCGCTTGCGCCGTTTTATGTGCCACTTTATAAGCGTTCGAAGGGGTTTATACATCCTATAAGATTTTCCGGGCCGTTGTAAACCGTGTTTACGATAGGAAACCAATTTAGGTGGGCTTAAGATAGACTTCGAAAAGAACGTTAATCTCGGCAGAGAGCTTTTGCTCCGTTTTTTGGAGTAAAGGGGCCGCTAGAGAACAGGTCTGCCTTCTGGCGCCCAGTGCTAAGGGGAGGAGGGAGGGCAGATGTGAGTGCGGACACCGGAGCCTCTGACTTTTAAGGGAGGGGAGGGGGGAAGTTTGATCCTTGAACTGGACTTTATCCAAGCTTCTGGCTAACGCGCGCCGCTGGAGTAAAGCAAATGTCCGAGCGCGTTCGTGTCTCTCCTTCAGCCCTCCGGGTTCCAGCTCCCGGTCTGCTTCGCCCTCAGCTTCCTCACCTCAGTGCGGGGCTGGCTGTCTGTGTGTGTGTCTACGGGCGTGAACACACGTCCACGCCCGCACACTCTCGTCTGCCCTCCCATATATCATTCCCCACGACGCCTTTCAGTGGCGGCCAGGGAAGTCCCCAACGGACCAGGGCCTGGTTCTACCGTGACGACCTGGGCGGGCGGACGAGGGTGACCAAGCTGCGGTGTCTCTTAACCCTCTGGTCTCTTTACCTTGCAGTGGCCCCCCAGAGGTCCCGGAAAAAGCGCTGTCCCTACACCAAGTACCAGATCCGCGAACTGGAACGCGAGTTTTTCTTTAACGTGTACATAAACAAAGAGAAGAGACTCCAACTTTCTCGAATGCTAAACCTCACTGACCGGCAAGTCAAAATCTGGTTCCAGAATCGCAGGATGAAAGAAAAGAAATTAAACAGAGACCGTCTGCAGTATTTCACTGGAAACCCCTTATTTTGAGAGCTCCAGGAAGCGCCCCCTAAAACCTCCAACCCCCACTCATCCATCCACCCTCTTCCGCACCAGCCTACTCTCCCCAGGCCCAAGGTTCTTGGGTTTAATGACGCTTCTTCTCTATGGAATTCCACGAGATTCCGATTCCTTCCCACGGTCAACTCAGGACCTCCCAGCGACCACTGCAGCCTGCGGACGAGGCCGGGGACTTGGCCGAGCGGATCCTAATAAGGGGAAAATGGTAAATGCAAAAGTCCCTTTACAATTTTACCGCCAATGTGATGTTGTTGTTCCTCCCCTCTCCCAATCCTCGTGGAGAAGCGGTGGGAACTGTAGGGAGTTAGGCCGCTGAGCTAGAAGGCGCCGGTGTTTTGTTCTGCGTTTAAAGACGCCCCCCCCCCACCTTCGATGAACGCAGATTATTTAAACTCTGGGAAATATACCTTTGGTCTGTCATATCAAGGCATGAGTCACTGTCTTTTTTGTATGAATAAATGGTTTCTAGTAAAATGGAGGTTACAACTTCAATGCACTGTATGAATTTTCCTCTTTGTAGAAGTTTAGTGTTCAATTAGGCTATTCTAGTGGCCAGAGTCCCCCTCCCCCATGAAACCAAAAAACTGGGTGAAATGCTTTCTAATCTCAAAGAAATAAGGGCTGTGATATTTCCCCTCCAGGCTATACACGGGTTTGTAAAATCACTTATTGAGGATGAGACCCAGCCATGCTGATACTGCCTTCTCCAGACCACAAGACTGGCAAGCAGGACCCTAAAGAGAAATTCCTCTACTAATCTAGTGAACTTGGGATTTCTAAGAAGACAAGAAACTATTTTTAAAATTGGTTAGAAAATCCAAATTCCCTTTTAACAGCTGTCAAGAAATCTGAGTTCCTTAAAACAAGAAACCAAAAGTAGAACCCTACATTAAAAAAAAAAAAAAAAAGTTTGCTAACAGCAAGTGGATGGAAAGGGATTGAGTCTTTGCTCTTGTCATTTGGGCCTGGAGTAAGGAAGGTAAACCCCTTCCATGGACTAGGGGCCACAGACTCACTTCTCACTGCCTTTATAGCTTCAAGTTACAGAATGTGGCAAAGGCTGTGCTATGCTTTATGTTGTAGGGCCAGGCCAGGCTGTTTACAAAACCTTGAACTGTCTAGACAACACCATAAAAACCAAAGTTCTAAACAGCTTAATTGGGTTATATTATACACCTTCTGGTGGGCCCAAAGGAGATTTCCGCAATGTGCAATAAACTGGAGGAGTGAGAAAAGCTTTTCTTTCTCTGAAAAGAGTAAAGTGGATCTTATGACTCTTAACTTCTCATAAACTCAAGTATTAAACAAAAAAAAAATCCATAAGCACCTTATGCATTTTCTGAAGAGGCATGCATTTCTAAATGGAAAAAAAAAATTTTAATTGCTAAGTCTTCTTTTTCTTTCTTCTTTTTTTTTTTTTTAAGAAGAAAAACATAAGTGTATAAGTGTATGCCTTTGAACTTCTAAAATGTCAAGGTCATCACCTTTAACCTTTCTGAATAATTAGGCGCCTTAAGGTTCTTCTGTGATTTTCAGCTGCCACCCACTCTCTCACACACATGCTCACACACAACCAGACCCCCACACACATTTATGGCCACACAGAATCGTATTTGGGCTCACCATAAATCTAACCAAATTCCTAGTTTCAGAATCAATAATCCTCATTTCCCTTCAAACACTTGTATAATCCAATAGCATTTCACTTGTTTTTAAAATGCTGATTAGATTAAAATGCTGTCCAGTGATGTTTTCAATACCGTTATGAAATGCTGGGGGTGTGTTTAGGGGGAGTCTTAGATAATGGTTCCATTTGCTCTAATGAAGAGCCACAGTTTTCAAAGCAGGCATTGGGAAGAGGGAATTCTGTTCAGACTTAAGCCTTCCTTATATTTGAACACAGTTTGTCACCTTGTCAAGTAAATGATTGCACTTTCTATGATATGAAACAAAAGAAAACTATATATTTGAATAATATAGAATAGATATAAGTATATATAGATATGTGTAAAAGAAGATATATGTATATAAAGCATTTTTCAACCTTTGGTAAAAGAAAAAAATAGAAACAAAGCCTACAATTGAATAATTTCGTTCCGAAGGAGATTCCTTTGTTTAGAATTCTGGGCAACCTATAAAATGTCAATGCCCTTGTAGTATGAACGTTCCAGGATCTTAAAGCTGGTTTTATTTTTTTCTTTTCCCCATCTATCTTAAAAAAAAAAAACAAACCCAAAAAACCCTGCGTTCTAAATGCAGCAAGCTTGTGTGCCCAACGCTAAAAGGCAAGCAGAACCCATGAGCTGTATTTTGCCGTCTGCAGGACCTTAGAGAGCCACACGGGGGCGCACTCACGTTCCATAAACTGCGTTTGGCCAAGGGGCCGCGGTTCCTTGCATTTCCAATACTGAATTCTAATAGGTGATCTCAATCCGTTAGAAATAGGCTGTGGCTAAGGTGTTTGCTGATTGTTTGTTCTAAGCAGCCAGGAGGTGTGGGAAATTGTATAAAGACGGGGAGGGGGGAGGGGGGAGGAATAAAGTAGATTCTTGAAACAGGCGATTGCCTAATTGTTGTCTCCTTAAGGCTGTTGCAAAAAGAATACTATGATACAACTCGGTGATGTTAAGAAGGTGTTTTAAAAGAGAAATATGTGCATTTTGAAATTGGTCTTGGCTACTGCGAATTAGTGAAACGAAGAAAAACTGGTTTTCTCGTCAATTTGAGGTTGGACATAGATGTGAGGATCCCACCCTCAAAAACCCATTTCGCTTTGAGAAATCTCTGACCGCTTGGAATGATTAAAAGTCTTTTGTTTAAGAGAGATCAGGCCGCCGGCATCCTAGTTGAGTGTGGTTTCAGGGGGAAAGAGATGCGCGCGTTGGGAACCAGGAGTTCGTTCTGGGCGAGAGAGACTGGCGCACGGGACCGTCCTTAGTTAGCAATCTGGATGCGCGGGCATGGTTGTGGTTTGGGCGTCATGGCAGACTGGCTTGCTGCGGTCGCGGGAGGCGGCAGGCTGTCCCCGGTAATGTTTACACCCCCAAGGTGCTGCGGAGCGAGGAACGTATTTGAAGCAACTGAGCTTTGCGTTTGACAAAAGCCTGGCCACCCTTCCAAACTGTCCACTGCCTTGGGGTGCAAAATTTTATTTTGGTACTGGTAGTCGGAAGCCAGCCGTTTTCTTCCCGCTAGTCTCCCCAATAAGGCCTCTGGGTTTTGTGAAGGCCTGTGTCCCTGTCTGCGCGTTCTAAAGTGACTGCCCGTTTCCCCTTGAAGTTCATTGTAAAAGCGCCTGCAGCCCCCCCCCCCCCCCCCCCCCCCCGGGATAAACTCCCGCTGTTTCTGTCTCCCCCAACCCTCCCAGGGTTTTTCGCCCAGGGCTCGCCCGTCCATCCCCTGAGCTGACATCAACTTGAGCAAGGAGTTGGGGTGCCTTGAATATGGTGGTGAGGCGCCGGGCGAGAGGCGTGCATGTTCCCAGGCTGCCGCCTGTCTGACAGTGAGTTCAGTTTAGCTATTGTGAAGCGGCGCAATCAACGTGGGATGAGAAGATTTCCTCCCAAAATTATCGTTGTGTTCCTCCTTAGGCGGCCCCAACTGCAGTTTGTGTGGCAGTGTCAGGCCCTTGGCCTTGGTCAGCAGCCGCGCTCGGACCGCGGCTGTTTGGCGGGTTGGTAGTTTCTTTCCTCCAGGCAGCGCCCTGAACGGGCCAGGACCACTGAGTGCTGCAAACCTGTCCACTCTTAACCATTTAAGGCGTGTGGAACTCGTATAGGGTGGCCATGGTTACCGAGGCACCCTGACTAGAGGAGAAATGGCCAAGTGGGAGCCTTTTGTGTCTGTCACGGAAAAACTTGCAGCCGCTAGCCCTTTTGCAAGTCTTGGTAGACCCTGCAGTGTGCTGATGACTCTATCAGCTTCCCCATTTGTCCCTTAGCGTCTCTTTACTCTGGCCAGGACTCACACATTATAATCCAAAGAAGCTTTTCATTTGTTCCTGGCCACTAGCAGCACCCCCAGCCCCAAGTGGCAGAGCGCCCAGACCACTCAATGTCCGAATTCAGGGTGACTTTAGGAACCCCCAGGTTTGCTTAGGCCCAAGACCACAATTCTTCCGAAATGCAGGAGCACCAAGATGAAAGCCACTTCTTGATTACAAATGCTAATTCCTTGCTAAAGGGATCCTTTGCATTTTTCCCTGGAAAGAACTGTGCCAGAGAGAACGGTGTCGCGGTACAGATATGGGTGTTCATCTCTTTTATGGTATAATATTAATTTATTATTAGTGACACATGCTCTGAGTAATCTAAAGGTGATCAAAACAGCAGCTACTTTGAATACTCAAATACGCAAAATAAAGGCTGGCCTTCAAAATCGCTGCCTTTTCATTATATTTGTTTCATCTCAGCATTAAAGACTTAGGCAAACGTTCTATCCTTCCAAGTCTGTCATTTGCTTTATTTCTATTTTAATGTTGTTGTTGTTGTTGTTTAATGCTTTAAAAATATCCCTCTCAAAATTTGGTAGGTTCTGGCCTCAAGGAGATAGTCTGAAGACAGAAATAAAAAAATAAAAAAATTATATTGAAATTTGTGAGAATAGATTTTAGATTATATCTGATACCTACACAGGATATTTCCCCCCCCTGTGAGTACAGAAGAGACATACTTAAAACCAAATCCAATATAGGCGTGACTTTGGAGTTGACACAGAAAAGCCCCTCATTTCAGGATGCAAATTCTGTCTGCTCTCCCTGGCTCACTGCAGACCTGCCGGCTCTGCTTAGGAATCCATTGTTTTTAACCTGGATGTTTTGTTCATGTATAAATAAAGATTATAAAAGCACATTTGATGGGCATAAAATTCTTGATTAAATTGAACAGCCTTGCCTCTCATGGAAAAGAGAGAATTGGGCAAATCGTGCTCTTGTTAGTTGGCCCAACCAAGATGCAAAGGGGAGAGAGTGCTGAACCGCCAGGCGAATGTGTGGGCGAAGCCATGAGCCCGTGTAGTGGGCACTTTGTCCAGCCCTGGGCACACTGGGCCATGGCGTGGATCCTGATCTCCGTGCTGTGAGAAAGCAATTTTCAGCCCATGAGCAGTGGCTGTTAGCTCTGGGTAGGACCTTAACAGACCAGTCAAAAACTGTTTTTTAACCCTGCCGCCCCCCCAACCTCCCACCCCAGCTTAAAAGCAACCACCTCTGAAGAAAAGTGATGTTTAAACCTCGGGCTTCATTGGCAGTTAGAGGCGCCAGACTTTTAACCTGACAATGATGTTGTATTTGAACAGCTGCGTAAAGGTTTAAAAGGTCTGTCTCATTGCCACCTTGGAGTTTTTTAAAGGGCTTATTGTTTGGGTGTGCTCACTGTTAGGGGACAGGAGGGGACAGGACAGTCTGACTTCCACCAGGCTAGGGAAGATTCCTGGGGAGGGGGAGCAGTCAAAGGGTTTGTTGGAAACGGTTTTTGTGAAGGAGCAGCCAAGTCTATTCTACTCCTCAGAATGCTGGAGCACTTAAATAACTAAAGATCTGTTCTGCTGAAGCAGAAACCCAGTTTGTCCACAAGTTCAGCCTCTGGGCCTGAAATCCAAGGCCAGTCCATGCCCAGGCGGGTATGAGAAGAGAACATGGATGCCCTGTTCAGAGAACTGGTTCACTGTTAGAGTTTCTGGGGCTCTTTCCCTTGTTGGCATCCACGAAGGGAGCCCAGGATGCCTAAGGGTGGCTCCTGTGCTTGGGCCTGGACCCCAGGATCCAGGCAGGCCTTTGGAAATCAAGGTTAAAGCTCCCCGCTGATGCCCCGAGGCCAGAGCTTCCGCAGGGCCTCTCGCCAGCCTGCAACCAGCCAACGGGAGGAAGTTGTTGAAGTTTCTCATAAAACTGTTAGTTTCCATGGTGGTGATGGTGGGTCTATAATGAGCTAGACCACAACCCCAGACCAAATCCTCTTTATATAACTTTCTTATGTCAAAGAAAACTGAGCGCTAAGATCCCCCACACACACCTTTTTTCTCCCTCTTTCTCTCTTATCAAACAAAAGCTTGTCAAATAATTTTAGAAACTGTCCAGAACTATAAAACTCAACTTCTGACAAAAGTATAGCTTTTCATATTTGACAATTTGTGTTAAAACAAAAATTGACCTTCTGGTTAGTAGCGAAGGGGGAAAAATCAATAGTATAATTTTCAATAATTCAGAAAGTGAACGCCATTATGCTAAATCTTAACTATTAATCTTATCCTTTACAAAGTCTCGATTGATTTGTTAATAAAATATCTTCCCGTGTGTGGCAACGGCGGGTATAACTCTTTTAAAACCTTCAGAAGCAAGAAAATTACCAAGTAGCCCAAGAATGTAGATGAGAATTTTATCGATTGCCCTGATTCTTCTTAATATGTATTAATAAATTCCACAACCTTTTGTACCTTGCACTTGTCAGAAGCCAACGCTTTTACAAAATCCATAAAAGGAAAACATATTTTTCTTTGCAGAAGAACCAAATGACATCTTTGCATCTCTCTCCTTGCCGCCTGGCCAGTATCCTAAAACTTGTGGAGTTTCAGAGCAAGTTTTCCCCGCTTTTCTTTGAAATTTCTCTTCTTTCTCTTATCATTCCTTCCTTCCTTCCTGCTGTCTGTTATCAGGGTGTGAGAGAAAACCTTGGTTTCCTTGTCCTGCTGGGAGCCTGAGGGACGCTTTCGCGGATGGCGAACTGTTGGGGAAGGATTGTCCCCTGGCTGTAGGCTCCCTGCAGGCCGGCCCATAGAGGTCGGGATGCGGTTCTTCCGAGCGCCAGAGTTCGGGGAGCCCCCCTGGACGCGGAGAGGCCAGACGCCAGAGTGGACGGGCCGAGAGAGAGGGCAGCGCCGGGGCAGGAATGGTCCTGGAGGCTCTGGGGCCGACGGTTTTGTGGCGACTCGGCCCTCACCGCCCTTCTCTCTGCTCCCAGGGACTTTGGTCAGCGCTTTTGCGCAAGGGCTCTTTTCTGTGAATCCCCGAGGTAAAATGTGTCAGAGCCCAGCAAACTGGACTCACCTTCCCCGACTGCCAGGACCTAAATTTATCAGCTCTCATCCCCCCACCCGGCTATCTCGGTCCCGGTCCTCTCGGGCGCGCTCTGCTTGGGTGTGTGCGGGGAATACTTTGCTTCTCGGTGCTGGCGACAGGGCGCTCCGGCTTCCCCACCCGCGCGTGGTCTCTCAAAGGCCCTTTCGATCGAGCCTCTCCTTCCGCCGGCCGAGCCCGGAGATCGGGGCGGAGGACGCGAGTGGGACCAGCGGGCTAAGAGCCCTAGGGAGGCGGGCTGGCGAGCGGCGGAGAGCGCTGGGTCGGTTGTTTTCAGCGCGCACTATCGCGGGCGCGTAGTAGATGTCGCTGTTGTCCATGCTTACGCGGCCAGCCTGCCGGGCTCCAGAGCACGTGACCCGCGAGGAGGCTGCGGCTCAAGGCCATTTTCAAATCTCATTGGCTTGGTTGTCATGTGGTCGACAGAGGCATCCACAATTACACGGGGAATGTTTTCCTAGAGATGTCAGCCTACAAAGGACACAATCTCTCTTCTTCAAATTCCTCCCCAAAATGTCCTTTCCCAACAGCTCTCCTGCTGCTAATACTTTTTTAGTAGATTCCTTGATCAGTGCCTGCAGGAGTGACAGTTTTTATTCCAGCAGCACCAGCATGTACATGCCACCACCTAGCGCAGACATGGGGACCTATGGAATGCAAACCTGTGGACTGCTCCCATCTTTGGCCAAAAGAGAAGTGAACCACCAAAATCTGGGTATGAATGTGCATCCTTATATACCTCAAGTAGACAGTTGGACAGACCCGAACAGATCTTGTCGAATAGAGCAACCTGTTACACAGCAAGTCTCCACTTGCTCCTTCACCACCAACATTAAGGAAGAATCCAATTGCTGCATGTATTCCGATAAGCGGAACAAACTCATTTCTGCTGAGGTCCCTTCGTACCAGAGGCTGGTCCCTGAGTCCTGTCCCGTTGAGAACCCCGAGGTTCCAGTCCCGGGATATTTTAGACTGAGTCAGACCTACGCCACCGGGAAAACCCAAGAGTACAATAACAGCCCCGAAGGCAGCTCCACTGTCATGCTCCAGCTCAACCCTCGCGGTGCGGCCAAGCCGCAGCTCTCGGCCGCCCAGCTGCAGATGGAGAAGAAGATGAGCGAGCCCGCCAGCGGCCAGGAGCCCGTCAAAGTCTCCCAGGTGGAAAGTCCTGAGGCCAAGGGAGGCCTGCCGGAGGAGAGGAACTGCCTGGCCGAGGTCTCCGTGTCCAGCCCCGAAGTGCAGGAGAAGGAAAGCAAAGGTCGGTATGAACAGAGTTGCCACCCCAGCGGGGCGCGCAGCCCGGCAACTCGGCGGAGAGGGAGTTCGCCCGGGTGCCCTGCTCCAAGCTCTGGGCAGCCAGGCGGGCGCCCAACTCAGCAGGTGCTGCTCATCCGGCTTTTAGAGGGGGCGATGCCCGCCTGGAGATGCCTCCCCGCTGCCCTGACCCTCCCCATCGGTCCGGGGTCCACGCCGATGGCGCCGGGACAGAAAGGGAGGGCTTGCCTGCCGGGGATTTTTATTTATTTTCCTGAGCTAGAGAGAAACGCAACAAAGAGCGCAAAGAACTGCGGCTCATAAACACCGCCCAGAGCCTCCTTTCTCCCGCTCAGAGTTGCATCCCCAGCTTTGCTTTACGCCCAGTGACGATTTTTAGGCTATTCAAGGCACCGTGTTTGTGTTCAGATGTATACACCCCGCTTCCTGCGAGCTTGGTGCGGGTGGTGGGGGCGGCGAGGAGTGTGAACTGGCCAGAGTAGGTCGGTGCTTGGGCTAGATCACAGCGCTTCCTGGGCAGGATAACCTTGGCTTTGTCTGGGGAAAGCGTCATCCGCAAAGGGGGCAAAGGCGAAGGGGGGAATGGGACCCACTTACCCCACCCGCAGGGCCAGCCTTAGGGCTAGACTATGGGAAAGAACCCACCGCTTTGGCTTTTTGAGAAGGGATCCTGCTCTGGAGCCCCTCTCCCACTTCTCAGAAGGTGGGTCACAGTAAGAGCTACAAATCTGGAGGAAATGCTTTTGTGAGGGGGTGGAGGGCCCCAGAAATCCAGGGGACTGCAACAATACTAAGGCAGGGTGGAGAAGGTGAACTAGCTTCCTCATTTACCTTTCCAAGGAGAGTGATCACCTAGAAAGCTGACGGAGAGTTCCCCCGCCTAGGAGGAGAGGAAGCATCCACGGACTGAGGGACCTCAAGGCTGAAGTGGGTTTGGCAGGCTTGATTTGAATGTGACTCAGTCCACGCTGGCCCTCCTATGAGCTGACAGAATGTTGCTTGGAAGATCTAGGAAAGTTTACTATTATACTAATGTTTTGTGTAAATCTGTATGTTTGGTGTAAATTGAGAAATGTAGAGGGCAAGAGTGCCCTCCTATTGCGTCCTTTTGGGCATTTCACTTTACTCTGATATTAACTGAAAGTCCCTTCCATGGCCCACCTCGTGTGAATAATGTTTAATATCAGCATTTCCCAAAGCAGCCTGGCTGGCAGCAGGGTCATGGCCAAGGGTACATTTCAACAGACTGAAAGGGGGGAAAAAATCTTGATTTTCTTTCTTCTTCTCCCTTTAATTTTGTTAGAGGAAATCAAGTCTGATACTCCAACCAGCAACTGGCTCACTGCAAAGAGTGGCAGAAAGAAGAGGTGCCCTTACACTAAGCACCAAACGCTGGAATTAGAAAAAGAATTCTTGTTCAATATGTACCTCACCCGTGAGCGCCGCCTAGAGATCAGTAAGAGCGTTAACCTCACCGACAGGCAGGTCAAGATTTGGTTTCAAAACCGCCGAATGAAACTCAAGAAGATGAGCCGCGAAAACCGGATCCGAGAACTGACCGCCAACCTCACCTTCTCTTAGGTCTAAGGCCGGGCTGAGGCCAGGATCGAAGAGGAAGCACCGCGTTCCGGGGTCGAATGCTGGAGAACTGGGAAGGCGGAAACAAAATCTTCATCGCTCTTAGTTTTTTTGTTTTGTTTTGTTTTTCCTACTAGAATGTGACTTTGGGGTCATTCTGTTCGTGCTGCAAGTGATCTGTAATCCCTATAAGTGTATATATGTGTGTGTATATATATATATGTATATATGTGTGTGTATATATATATATACACATATATATATACACAAACATATATATATAACTAGCACGTGTAATTTATTATTTTTTCCATCGTAATGCAGGGTAATTATTACTGCGCATTTTCATTTGGATCTTAACTTATTGGAACTGTAGTGGCATCCATCCATCCACCCAGCAATGTGACTCTTTCATGTTTTTCCTAACACAAAAGGTCTGTCTTGTGGCTAGTTCATGATCTCATGGCATTTTGAATACATCCAGTACTTTAAAAATTATATATATATATATACATACATACATACATATGTGTATATATATAGGTAAACCCACAAGCTTTGGGGGAGGGGGACTTTTAAAAAGCACATTACAATGTACTTTTCACAAATAAATTTAGCGTTTGTCTTTGGTGAGATGGAATATTGATAACTTATGCCTTGTAGCCTTTCCCTTGTGGTGCATCTGTGGTTTGGTAGAAGTACAACAACACCTTGCCCTTTCTGTGCATGTTATGGTTGCATGTATAATGCAATAAACTCTGGAAACAAGTTCGCTCTATCTGCTTTCTGGAATGGAAATGTGTTAGGGTGAAAATGAAAGCTTTCCGTGAGATTATCTTCCTGTTAAACTGCCTGTTTGGGGCTGTGGGTAGGGGGTTGATAAAGAGCAAGGGAGGAGAAATGAGATGGAGAAGCTGGAGGCTGGCGACCTAGGGAATAAAATTGGGCAGTGCCAAAGGCGGAGTGATAATCCAGCCTGCCTGGGCTGCTTCCACAGTTCTGGAGAAAGATAGTCCTCTCTCCTCTCACCCCACTCCTCAAAGCTAGTCACACAATTGTACTTTCTATGGGTGTAAGTTTCCCTCTAGTCTTCACTCTAGTTACTGCCTGGTTAAGTATGCCTAGACCTGGGGCTGTTTCTTTCCCACTCCCCTCAAAGTTGCCCACTTTGTGCCAGATTTTGACTGTGTTCTTTACAATGCTTCCAGTGGGGTCATTGGTGATTTCTGGTGGGGTCATTGGTGATTTCTGGTTGCCATGCCTTTTATCAGAGTTTGGATTGAAATCAGTCTTGCCCACCTGGAAGCAGTGAGACCTCCAATCTAGGCGATAAAACAAACAGCAGCTTAGCACTGCATCTTCTCCCTTTCCCTCGCCCCAACCAAACACAAGATGATAGCCCAGCCCCATTGCAGCTGAGTTGGGTGCTGTTTTCCACCCCACTCTGCCTTGGGTTCCTTGTGGAAGAAGTTTTTAGGTTTGCCTTTTAAAGACCATCATGAATTTTTTAAAAAAGAAGAAAAGACTCGTCCCAGTCAATCGTCTTCTTCTTGTTGACAAAATACTGGTCGGAGTCACTGTAAATGGGAGGCAAGGAAATGAACGAAGTGTGGCAGAAAGAGAATTTGCAAATGAACATAATTTCCCATGAAGTCCAATGTTTCAGCTTCCTCCATAGCTGGGGAAACTTGGGCCAAGTTTCTGGAACTTTAGCAGAATCCCAGTCCAAGAGAACAGACTGCTCAGGTCTAACCCAGGAGAAGGGAGGAGAAGCCTTGGGGAGAAGAGCTTACAGAATTTGTACCTCAGGTTGTGCTGTGGTTTCAAAGGGTCTCTTTGACAGTCCCAGGTATTTTCACAAAACAGGTCCCTTGCATTTTTTTTCCTCTTTTGCTAAAAACAGTCTTTTAGGTGCTCTAAACGTGAGGACTTTCTCCCAGAAAACATGGGGACACATTTTAAGTTTTAAACATATGAAAATCAGGAACCTTCCTGAGTTCTATAGAGAGCCATTTTCTGGAAGCTGGAGCTGCCAGGCTGGAAACACTAAAATCCATCTGACCTAAACTTCCTTTGGTTTAGGGAAAGCTCCTTTGAACTTGCTGCTTCTCCCAGCACCATTAGTTGTTGACAGGGGGCCATGTTTCGGAGGAAAACCTGTACTTCACAGGCAAAAGCAGTTCCTCTGGAACAAAATCAGAAAGCCACTGGCAATGCCATCAACCAGGCCATAAGTAACCATTTCCTACTTTCTTTTCTGGGGCTCGAGGTGAGCAGGGAGCTTATGAGAGTGCACTGGGCAACTTGTAGAGCGCACAAGATGCTCTCTGCAACGGCGCCGGAGCAAGCCGCTTTTGTCTCTGCTCCTAGCCGGCCTCTTTTGAGGCTTTGTACCATGGATTTGGGAGTGACAATGGGCATTTCCCTCAGATTCAAGGCTACCTAGTCTTATCTCTGGACACAAAAACAAAACAAAATAAAAATTAGGAGTAACCCTAAGACCAGGCCTTTCGGTGGGATTTTTCAGACATCCCCGAATCCACTCGGAGGGTCCCTTAGTGCGAACGTCGCGAAGCCACCCTGTCTGGGTAGACGCAGCTCATCTCATTGAGGCAGGGCCGCCGAGGCGCCGGCATTTGGGCTCTGTGGTGTGTTCTCTTCTAGGACCCTTCCCAACAACCGCGGATGCGGAGATGAGCGTCCTGGCCGCTGTTACGGATGTGCTTCCGACTCACCGCCCGCTGGCCCTTCCTAGAGTGAACAGAAGCCCCAGCTCCCCCGGCCACAGCGCAGCCCTGGGCCGCGGCGTGTGCTCAGCCTCACGTCGGGGGGTTTGTGGCCGAGCGCACGCGTGTGTGTAAGTGTGGCGGGGGAGGGGGCCCTCCGAGCTGCTCCATCCGTCCGTTTTATTAGGGACACATTAATCTATAATCAAATACACCTCATAAAAATTTTATTGAAAGGCATAATATCATTACAGAGGTCTTCCACCTGTTTTAAACAACAGACAAGCTGTAAGCGAGAGTGTGTGCGGGGGAGGGGGGCTTGGGTAGGAGAGGATCGCGGGGAGAAGATCTCCCCCCTCAGGCGCCGAGAGACCGCTCCAAAAGCCAGCCCAGCCTCGAGCCGCCCCGGCCAGGCGCGCCTGGCTACTCTAGGCTGAACGCTCCGGGCGCCCCAGAGCTGGGGAGCCAGTGTCGGGGGTCCAGACTGCAGGACCAGAGCGGCCAGAGGAGGCGAAGAAATAGTCCCCAGCGCCTCCTCCGGCTAAGGCTGGACCTGTCGTCCCAGCCACCACCACGCGGGCCAGGCCGGGCCAGGCGCCTAAGCCTACCCGGCGGGCTCTAATTACGCGCTTATGTTGATGATGATTTAGGAAAAAAAAAAAAAAAAAAAAAAAAACCGCAGCAGCCCCCAGTTTAGCGGACGGATTTACTCCGGGTATTGGTAAATATGATCACGTGGGCCGCGCGACCAATGGTGGAGGCTGCAGCCTGCGAACTAGTCGGCGGCTCCGGCGCCGGAGGGGAGCGGCGCGGCGGCGGGCAGTGTAACCTTGGGTGGGAGCGCTCGGTGCCTCAAAATGTCCTCCAGTGGCACCCTCAGCAACTACTACGTGGACTCGCTCATAGGCCATGAGGGCGACGAGGTGTTCGCGGCGCGCTTCGGGCCTCCAGGGCCTGGCGCGCAGGGCCGGCCCGCAGGTGTGGCCGACAGCCCGGCCGCCGCCGCTGAGTTCACTTCGTGTAGTTTTGCCCCCAAATCGGCCGTGTTCTCCGCCGCGTGGTCCGCGGTGCCCGCCCAGCCCCCGGCGGCGGCGGCGATGAGTGGCCTGTACCACCCATATGTGCCCCGGGTAATTATTACTGCGCATTTTCATTTGGATCTTA
>NW_006408612.1:7744520-7751457 GCF_000296735.1 Chrysochloris asiatica
CCGGCCACTGGGCGCCACTACGGGATTAAGCCTGAAACTGGAGCGGCCCCGGCCCCCGCCGCCGCTTCCGCCACTTCCACGTCCTCCTCCACGTCCTCGTCCTCCTCCTCTTCCAAACGGACTGAGTGCTCCGCGGCCCGCGAGTCCCAGGGGAGCGGCGGCCCCGAGTTCTCCTGCAACTCCTTCCTGCGGGACAAGGCGGCGGCGGCGGCGGCGGCGGGCACCGGGGCGGGGATCGGGTCCGGGTCCGTGGCGGGCGGCTCGTCAGAGCCCTTGGCTTGCAGCGACCACCCGAGCCCCGACTGCCCACTGAAGGAGGAGGAAAAGCAGCATCCGCAGCCGCCGCAGCAGCAACTTGACCCAAGTAAGTGCAAAAGAAATTGCCCCCTGATTTATTGCTGAAACCTGTAAGGCTCGAATGTGCAAAACTGATAGTTTTACTAACCTATAAAAACGTCTAGACGCCTACCCCAGCCTAGGCTAGCAACACGCATCCATAAAAAAGCTTCCCATAACCACCTACCCTGGGCGCGCGGTTCGTACGGTAAACAGAGCGCGGGCATTAAGGCTTTTTATGATAATTCCCCCCAAGTTGTGAAAAGCGGCCATCCTTGGTGAAATTAATTTAACAACCTCTCTCCCCCACCCTGTCCTGTCTCCCTGCCTCCCCTCCGCCCCTCTCCCCTTCTCCAAACCCCCCTTTTTGTAGACAACCCGGCAGCGAACTGGATCCACGCTCGCTCCACGCGGAAAAAGCGCTGCCCCTACACCAAATACCAAACGCTGGAGCTGGAGAAGGAATTTCTCTTCAACATGTACCTCACCCGGGACCGGCGATACGAGGTGGCTAGAATTCTGAACCTCACAGAAAGACAGGTCAAAATCTGGTTCCAGAACCGTAGGATGAAAATGAAAAAGATGAGCAAGGAGAAGTGCCCCAAAGGAGACTGACCCAGCGCCAGACACACCACTCTGCTCTGCCAAGGGAGTGGGGGTTTTGCTTTAGGGGTGCTTGATTTCCAGAAACTCTCCAGCGACTTGGACTTTGTTTTCCCTTTTCCCTTTAGGTAGAAGTGACTGTGTGGTTGGTGTCTGTGAGCTATTTGGGGGACTGTATTTGCTCTCTAACGTGTTTGAAGAAATCAAGTGGCTTTGGAGTTTCGCTGTGTCCTGCTCCCTTTCCCTCCTTCCCTGTTGGTTCCTTAGTGGAAATGCTATCTTTGTGAGTGCACGCTGGCTTAGGGAGTCCTCCCTTGTGTCAATGTCCCCCAGATTTCTGAAAAAAAAAAATAAATAAATAAATAAAAATGCTGTAGTTTAGTCCCTAGTCCTGCACAAGGAGGGGCCAGGGGAGTCCTAATTCACAGAATGAAGAAGGCAAAGCGAAGACAGTGCGGGCACCTGGCTGTCCGACCAGGCCCCGGAGGCCCAGCCAGCTCGCCCACCCGTTATGAAGGCCGCCCCGTTTTCTCAGGGAGCCCTTGGGCCCCCAGCCGAGAATCTCAGGGGAGGCCAGGAGAGGAGGCCAGACTCCGCTGGGTGGGGGTTCTCCATGCTCAGGAGCCTGGCTCACGTGGGCGGCCGCGGGTGGCTGCCTTGTGGCTCCTGACCGACCAGTTGTAAATGTTACCGCTGCCTACCAATAAATGCTGACCTGATCAAATGGAACCCAGACTCTGGCCCTGGACGCTGTGTGCCTTTCTCTGTCTCTGCAAAATATCACCCTCACGGGGACTTCTCCTTCTACACCCGTAGGGAGGCACTGCTAAAATTCTGGGGCCCTTCCACTTGAGACGTCTCCGGGACAAGCCTCAGAGCTTCCCTTTGTGGACAGCCCTGCCTAGAGCTCAGCTCCTGGGCTGGGGGCTTTGGCGTCCCCTTCCCTCCCTAGATTGGTTCGCCTGCAGGAAAGCAGTGCCAGGGCCCAGTGTTAACCTCGCTGCAGCGTCCAGCGGAGCTACCAGACCGCAGGAGCCAGGCACCCGCGAGCTTGGACTTTCCCCTGAACCCCTGGCACCCCACTCCTTCCCCTTTCCCATCTCATGAACCCCTTCTCCAAAGAAGGGAAAAGTCCACTTTGCGCTCTGGAGCGACTCCCCCCAACTCGGCTGACCGGCTAACTCCGGGAAGGCCTAGCGGGTCTGTAAGCTTCCGCCCCTCCCCACTGGAGCACTAAAGTGACCTTAGCAAATCAAAATGGTCAAGGCTTCCCTTCCCGACCACCCCCTCCTCACCGGCCCCTCTTGCCCCTATGCAGCTTGTGTGTTTAGCCCCAAGCTCAGCCCTCTGAGGGCCGCATTCAGAGGCTAAAATGAAGGTCATTGTGAGCGAGAGTTCGGGCAAACAGAGCCTTCGCAGGCTCGAGAAGCAACGGCGCCAGGCAGCCTGGACTGGGCGGAAGGCGGGGTGGTGGCAAAGATCTTCTTGGGGATCCTGATGAAAGAGGGGACTTGGGGGCAAAAAGCTGAGGGGGCCTGGAAGGGAAAGCCAAGGCCCAGATCCGGCAGAAGGTGCTGCGTGCCCCCGCCCCTGTGGCCAGCCTGATACCTAGGACTCTTTGAAAACAGGAAGAGCCAAGGTGTCATAAAGCCATCAAGCCGGCGAGACGTCTGGAGGTAATGAGTTTACAACAGGCCCGGCGCTTAGCTTTGAAACCTTCTCATTTTGATGTTTGTGTTTGTGGGAGGAAAGGAAAAATGCAGACAAAACTGGGTCTTAAAATCTGAACAATAAAATATAAACAAGACTGCGTTGGACCAAGAAGACAGGGGTTTGGGAGTCCGGGGTGAGGTGTGAGCACCCAGGAAATAAAAACAGGGTGTGGGGGTGAGGGCGAGGAGGGAGTGGTGTGTTTCTGATTTAAAAAATGGTCCTGGAATTAAAAGTAGCCCACTGGTGGGTGGCTTTTAAATAACATTTTGACAATCGCTGAGCTCTAGCCGATTTTCAAAACAAAATAAAACCGGCCTATGATTTGGGGAGTGGGATAGGATTTGTGGAGTTAGTTATCTTGGGTCTTCCAGTCTCAGCCGAATGAATGGTCAGTAAGAAAACAAAGTTATCCAGACGCGTTCACAAAAATATCTAGCCCTCCACTCCACATTTCGCAGCAAAATATAATTGAAGATTATATCTATTTTGCTTATAGAAAGTACACTTCTTCTACCCTTAGCGGAAGAAAATATTTTTGAAAATGAAAGAAAAGATTAACCTCACAGGAAACAAACACCTAAGTGAATGAAATTCACTCTTTTTAAAAACCCAAGTAGAATGTTTAGTCGATTCATTTTAATAAGTGGCGTTTTATTTAAGTTTTATAGAAACTTGAACGAATTCAAGCTCAAATAAGACTTCCCAGTCAGTCACTCAGAGATCCATCATAAAGCTTCTAATTGGACTGAGATCCCTCTAAAATCTACCAACCAAACGGCCTTGGAGTGTTAAAATAACAAAGTTAAAATAGCAGCTATTCATGAGTTAATATTCAGAATAGCAGTTTTAAAAGAAAAAAATTGACTTCTATAATTTCTTAGTTTGCAGAATGTCTGGATTCTCTGAAATTTTGTTGCAGTCGATATTTGGAAAGTTGTAAAAAAAATTTTTGTTGTTGTTGTTGTGTGTAGCCAGTCCTGTCACTGTACTTTAAAAATATAGTTGAGCCATTATGGAACGAAGAACTACTGTGTCTGGCCAAAGAGCAGGAAGTTTTTGGAAAAGGTATCACTGGAAACTCTTGGGAGCAGAAATGGGAATATTATCGGCAGCAAGGAGCCCCTGTTTGCTGTACTTGACTTGTTGACAATAAAAGGGATAATGCATTATTAGTGTCAGCGGTCCAAGCCCCATTCAAACAAGATTGGAACTGGCTAAAAAGGAGGGGCTGGGAAGTTAAATTCGGTAGTCTTGAGGTGGCATTTAGCCACTAGAGGGCGCTATTGCTCCACTCTCTGATCTCGTAAAGCTGGGGTTGCGGCGGAGAAAGGTTTTGATTAAAATATTTACAATCTTATTTTAAATCCTAAATTAGGATAATTTTCAAGAAAAATAAACAATGTACACTATCAAATTCTCCAGCCATATTTGCTAGGTATCAAATTTTGGCTCGATCAGAATCTCAGAAAATTTGCGCTATGGCACAGCTGAAACGAAAACGTTTTATTAAATTAAATGCATTTATCAAAATAGAAACGCGTAAAAGCATAGACCTTTATTTTGGAAGTTAAACGCGCTCTTTTACTAATCAGATCGTAAAAAAAATTTTCTTTCTTTTCTTTTCTTTTTTTTTTTTAAAGCTAAGCGTTTTATCCCAAAAGGTAAAGTTGCATTGCAATGCTTTCTAAATGAGGACGGAATGCATACAAATGAATTTTGTGGCGTCCGTGTTTCTTTTCCCCAAGGAATCATGTTCTACAAGGTGCCCTGTACTATTGAGATTTAAGTTCGCTCTTCTATTTCCCCTCACTCCATTCCAAAATTCACTCACACGCACACATGAGGAAACAGTGAAACAATAACAGCTCCAAGATTTTATTGAAAATAATCTTTTAATTGAGTAGCTGCAAGGTTCAAGTATAAACCTTTACGAGTAAATATTGGTTCCTTCACATCAGGATTTAAAGGAAGTTTTACCTATAGACAATACGGGGAGGGGTGGCTATCATCCATATCAAAAGTTTCCTGCACTCCCTTCTAATTTTAACAATCTTCAAAAGTCTGCCTTTATCAGCAGCATGTTCATTGGTAATCAATTTACCTTAACTATATCCTATTTCCAACTATATCCTTTAGGAATAATTACAATAGTAGCAGGAAATGTTTATCTTGCTATATGTAATTCCATCGCAACCTTATTTTCTCTGTTTACAAAATATGGTATTCAGTCCAGCTGGAACGATCGCCGTCACAGTCTGGAGGTGTAGTCGAAATCAATCTTGTGCTGCCCCTTTTGGGTTGTCTGGACATTTGCGAAACATTTGCATTTGGCGTGGAAAACCTCAGTGGTGTGTTTTAGGTTAGCCTGGACGTCTCCCAGGTTGGTTCCTAAGGCCGGTGGGCCTGGTGCCCCTAAACATTGAACTATCCCACAGGAATAGGGGATCGGTTACCCAAAGAGCCCACGGAAAAAGGTCGAGTGGACTAGGAAAAATACAACAAAGACCATCTACATTTATTAGACATCAAAATAAGGGGCAGAAGAATATGCATTGTGGGGGAGGTGGCGGTTGAAGATGTAAAAACAAAAACAGTGGTTTTGGATAGAATCCTGTCTATTTTGCGAATTCACACCCGACTTGCCCATATGGCGAGGGCTGTTTTTCTTCTTCCTCGTCTAGAGGCTTGAGCTTTCTCTTCCTTCCTTTTAGAAAAATTAGTAAGTATCAATTAAGCCCCGCACCCGCTCTGGGCAGTAATTTTACCCGCTTCTCAGATGAACTAAAATCGTTAGCAGAAGATGGTCGCCGCCTGCAGCAGCTTAAAACCGGAGTAATCTGAACTCCAGCCGGCGATTCGATGGGGGCACCGGCAGGGGAGCCCCCCCCTCCCCCGCACTCCGCCCCGGGCCACCGCCTGTCCAGGTCCGCCTCGCGCCAGGGCTGAGACCCAGGAGCCGCGCGTGCTGCCCGAGGAAACGCCACCCACCCCAGCGCGCGTTCTGCTTCCCGGCTAGGAACATTTCTGTCCTCTCCTCTATTTACCTCCTCAGCAATGCTAATGCCACCCTACCCCACTCCAGCATTCTTCAGCCTCCCCCCACCTTGCGGCTGCTGCTGACGTCTATCAAGGGTGAAATGATGGAAACTATATTCATGGGCATGATTTCCATTAAATATCAATTAACCTGGGAGCTTCAGCCAGGCGTGCAGTGCGTCAAGGGTAAATGTACATCTCATTTCCACAAGGCCCGCTAGGTTGGAAAAGAACTTTGATACGCTTTGATAATGCCAAGATCTGGGGCCATGCTGGTGGCCTTTAATCAAACCAGTTAGAAAGGCCCAAGCTCAAATGCACGGCCTGTCTACACTCCATATTCCCTGAACCGCGCCCGCGCGTCCAAGGATGCAAAAGCCACAGCTGACCTCTGCAAGGCTGCTTTAGGGGCCTGGGGAGGGGCTCATTTGCTCTGCAGCCTCCGGAAAGTGGCCTCCCTGACTATCCAACATCTAAGATTCTTCCACGCCCCTCCCCGCCAGTCGCAGCCCACATTCCCACGGCCTGAGGCTCAAGGCGAGCCCTTGGCACTGCGGCTTTATGGGCCCCCTTTAAGGGCGGCGGAGGCATCTCCCGGTCGGCGTGATGCGTCCCGTCTGGCGCAGCGACTTGCCTCCTCACGGGATCCCTCCGCGTGTTATCTCGCCCCATCTCGCTGGCTCTCCGCTCAGTGGCGGGGTGCGAAAATGCCTCGCCGAGGCGCACCGGGGCGGCAGCCTCGGCGGCGGCGACGGCCACGGGAACGGTGGGAGGGGAACGCGGGGGGGGCGAGGTGAGAGGTGGTGGCGGGTAGAGGGTGTTTTTTTTCTTTTTCATCCAGAGCGGGGGGTTTGTAAACCGAAGCCAAAGCTTGTCCCCGTGGGCCGGGCGCACTTTTTTTTTCCTTGTCCCGGTGCGTTCACGGCCGCCTGGGGCCTGAGAGGAAACAGTGGAGACGGCAGGGCAGGTCACCTGGGGCACCGGCGATTATATTGCGGCCAAGCCGGCGCGCGCCGAGAGAGGCCGGCCGGGTATTGGCGCGCGGGGGGTGGACGAGACCCCTGAGTCGCGCGGGCGGTGCTGCGAGGCCGAGAACGTGCGCCAGAGCGGGTATGAGTGCCCAGTAGTGTAACGCCTGCGGCGGCCGGGCCTCAGAGGCGGCGCGCTCGGGCGCGGACTGGCGGTAGCAGCGACGTAGCCCGGCGGCCCCAGCGGCGGGAGCAGCCGCCCCAGAGGCCCCCGCGGCAGC
>NW_006408612.1:7752174-7817500 GCF_000296735.1 Chrysochloris asiatica
GAGAAATTTGCTTTCATCTCACATTCCTACTTTAAAACTCTCCTTTCTCTCTCTCTTTTTCCTTCTTGGGTAGTCACAGTATTATGTATTACTTATAAAGTAATACAGGTTTTTTTGTTTTAAAGGTAGAAACCGTGTAAAGATGATGGGGACAGAATAATTGTGAACATCTCTACCACTCTTGCCGGCACACTGTATATAGATCAGACCTAAAGGGAGCTGTGTATGTTTTACCCCTTAGACCAATTCCAGAAACCTTCGGCAGCCTGCAGAGGAACGATTACATTTTTGAAACGTTTATTTTCCCTTGTTTGTTTTATTCAGCAGCTCCTGGTAGAAGAAGAGGAAGACAAACCTACAGTCGTTTCCAAACCCTAGAGCTGGAAAAGGAATTCCTTTTTAACCCTTATCTGACCAGGAAGAGAAGAATTGAGGTTTCCCACGCCCTAGCTCTCACTGAGAGGCAGGTAAAAATCTGGTTCCAGAACAGGAGAATGAAATGGAAAAAGGAGAACAACAAGGACAAATTTCCAGTTTCTCGGCAGGAGGCAAAGGATGGGGAAACCAAAAAGGAAGCCCAAGAACTGGAGGAAGACGGAGCCGAAGACCCGACAAATTAACTTACACCGTTAAATTTTTACCAGACTGTTAAAACTAATGTTCATCACACACTGGTGGACACCACCTCTTCTCTTTGTTGGAAAAGGACCTTACTTGTGTTTCAAGCTACCTTCATGTCACTGCTCTTGAGGTTTCTGTACTTTGACTGGGATTGGGGTATTAAAAAAGTTCCTAGTACTGCATAAAAGCAGCCCTTGCGCTGTCCTGTGCAAGAGTCATTTGATACTGACCTTGTAGCTATATTTTTATAATGATAGTTTTAAATGTTTGAGCTGGTGATTTGCCTTGACAACGTAAACTTCCTAATGAATAGCACTAAATAATTGAATAGAAAATGCTTTATTAATCAAACAAGTGCAATTGAACAGTTAAAATATTTTCCATATGGTGAGTAAATTAAAAGAAATCTATTAATTTTTTAATTATGCCTGCAGAATATTTACTTTATATTAATTGATTAATATGTATTATTTATGTATTTCTTTTTTTCTTTTTTAATTAATGATTTGATTGTCTTTTATTTACTCTAAAAGGTTTATTTGAGCATTTTGTAAATGTATCTCGGGGATAAAGTCTGGGCCAAATATTCCAAAAAGCACATGTTGCTGAAGAGTAATGTGTAGTCCTGGCTCGACCGCCTCCTGAAACTTTGGGAAACTGTGTTGGGTCTGTGACAAAAATTTCAGGACAATGTCAGAGTTGACATTTAATCATTTCTATGATCCATATAAATTATGGCAATTAAATCATCTAGAATGAATGAATACTTGAAAAGCCAATTGTAACATTTTTCACTTATTAGCTTTTCACTCTGGCCAGTTGCCTTGTGGAACACTTGTTTTTTAACTTGTCTTCTACTTTCATTTTGAAGCCTGCTTGTAATCGCCTGCATTCGCTAGGTCTGTGATTTCCTTGTTGTTTTTTTGAGTAGGTGTCATAATTATTTGTATTCTTTGCGCTCTGTTCACATGCCCATTTTGAGCCAACTTGCTGTGTGCATCTCAGATGTCGGTTGGTACGTCCTCTGCTGTACTCCAGGAAAGCGATGGCTTCACTCATTTGAAACAAGTCCTGAGAGCAAATGCAGAAAAATTCGAGTGTAAACAACCGCTCCAAAACATATCGAGCTCCTTAATAAATAAATGAAGAATCTCTTTCTAGAGCCAGTGTCTTTGAGCACCGCAAAAAACCCTTTCCCAAATTACTAACAATCTCCAGGGCTTTAATAAGGTGGGATCAGGGTTACGAGCTTCCCATGTTTTGTTTTAATGCTGCTTGTGGAGGTTTTGTGTGTGTGTTTGTGGTGGTGGTGGTGGTCTAATTCCAAAAAGGGCTGAACTATCAGTGGATCTATTCGCTCTAAATAATGCGGTTAAAATAACTGAACTTCAAAAAAGGACTCAAATTCTCAAATTGTCGGCCCAGTGGGGGACAGACAGCCCAGAATCCAGGTTACAACAGAACTTTATCCACTGAGGCTGGGGTTTGGAATCTGTTATTAACAAGATATCCATTTTCTACTCAAGCCTGCTTCTGCAGCTGCCATTTTATGGGGGAAGGGAAGAAGAAGAGAGAAGGAAAAAAGTGAAGAAATTCAGGTTAACAGTTCTCTCCCACAAAAGGGAAAGTACCTTTATTAGGTAACCAGGGAAGGGCTCAACTGCTTTTCTAGCATGTTTATTTTTCAGAAGCACGTATTTAGTTCCAAAGTGACTTTTATTGACAAGAAAATAGAATCCTTTAACTGTAGATCTGGGTCCTCCACCTCCCCACTCTATGGTGTTGCCGGCTCTTTGCCGCTTCAGGGACTGTGAAATGTTGGCATTGAAAAAGAAAATGCCAACTTTCCATCCAGAGAAAAGTCTGTGACTGTGCCTTTCACCAACCTGAACCAGGAAAGGCCATTTTAAATCACAGGTGGCCTGAGGCTTAAACATTTACACAAGAGGAAACAGCTGCAAATGCATATGCTGGGTTTGGGAATGTTTTGCTCTGTGCGCTGCCTGAAATTCTGCTCTGACTGGTACAAAGCATGAATGTCAAGCTCCCCACCTCCCCACCCGGGCCAAGAGCCACCTCCGCCAAGAGCCTCAGCTGTAAACTGTTCACAGGCAAATAGTAGCTAAGCCCCAGATGCCTCAGATTTAGGGGGCTTCTCTTCCTATTAGCAAAACTGTAGCTGTCTCTCACTTAAGGATGCTCCTCAGATGTAACTTTTAGAAGGACTGACTATGGCAAGATTGTACAGATGAGGCATCTGGTACATGGGCAGGTATAAAATTAAGGAAAGCGTTGTAAGTGCTATTGAGTCGGTTTCCTATATGTAAACTACATATGGAGGGTTTTCAAGGAGTCGCTCGTGGGTTTGAACCACCAACTTTGTGGCTAGCAGTCCAGTGTCACATCAGGACTCCAAGGAAGGAATAGGAAATTAAAATGTCCTTATTTTCCTGGAATTCTGTGGTGCTCTGAAGGTATCATCCTTTGTGATTCCCAGTGCACCTAAAATCCTAGTTCATGTAGAAAAATATTATTCTGTTGCAAAAATGATGTATTCAGGAGTATGAATTTATACATATACATAGATTACATATGTTCAGACACTGGCAGTAATAAATGTAAGTATGTTTCCTTTTGTAGCCTAGGTCTGCCTCCAAATAAAGAGAACTCGGGGAATTACACATCACACACACTCACTGTCTTTTTATTTACAATGGCTAGACACCTCATCCTCATTATTGTGTTTCAAGCACACAGACCTGCATTGACAGGCACACAAGACACCCTTCTAATTGGCTCAAATCTGTAAACGTCTGAGCGTTGCGCCAACAAGCAAGCAAACATTTTTGCTGCATAAATTTGCATAAACCTTCGGAGTACTGGCTTTGCAACCCCAGGTGCCTTTTTTTTTTTTTTTCTCTGCACTAGAATGTTGCAGTCTGCTTACCGAGGTCTGTAAACCGTTTAGAGAAAAACAAGTCCCTCTAAGGTTAGCAGTGAATGAAAGAACCTAGCCTTCTGAGTGATTTAGGCTCTCTATTTGCAAGGGTGAGAAACACACAAAGGAGGGTGTGAGTCTCAATGGTTCCTCGAGAAAAATCAGTTCAGGAACTGCCATTTTGTGAGGTCCCACAAAGCCCAGAGCATCCCTTACCTCTACATGGGTTGAGTGGGGAGGAGGAGACTGCAAATATGGCCGCTCTTTCTGAGCAAAGATTCTCTGTCTAACTCTTCTTCCCCAAACCTGAAAGGAGAATATAAAGCTTTACTTTATTTATATAGACAATGGAGAAGATAACCAAGGAAACTGACAATATAGATTATCAGGAAATTTTAGAATTGAGCAATCTATTTGCTCAGCTCCACATGTATATTTCACTGTAAAGTGTCCTGTGCTTGGGAGGGCTCAACAACTTGCCTGATTTTCTGCTGTTATTACAACTATTGTGGGTTAAAAAATTTTTTTGTTTTTATCAATGAAGAAGGTGTCATTTCACATACAAATGTGTGTAATTTTTTGCCTCCCCTGTGTTTGCCAAATCCTTGGGAATCTGGGAATGGGCAAGTGAAATAGGCAAACCTTTCCATGGATCCTGACTGCTGCTGTGGGTCTCCCCACAAGTTAGGTTCCATTAGCTTCTAAAAAGAATATGACTTTTACAGACAGATGAGAACAGAAGTCCTTTAATCAAAAAATTCAAGGTTATCAGATTTTTTTTTCTGAAGGCTACAAAATGGCCTGCTGCAGAAGGTTGCTGTACTTCTTCCTGCTTAAGCCCATGTCTACTTAGATATTTAGTGGGTGTGAGGATGGTAATAGTAGGAAATTTACACACAAACATCAACTGCAAACATTTTAGCAGCCCACAGACAGTGTCTTTGAAAGGACTGGGGAGAAAGGGCTACCTCTTTTAGGCAGGTTCCGAAGCCTAGCAGGTCATGCCCATGCACTAATGATGGGGGGGACTGCAGGAGGCCCGCCAAGGGCATCCACTTCTAGGAGGTGCACCCAAAGCAGCTCTTATCAAACAGGAATGTGACTCCTGCCTTGAGGCGTAAAATCGTCCATTTCTCTAGATTGATTTGAGGGAATCACAAATAGTTACCCTTTTCTCTTTGTTATGGCATTGCACTGAGCAAGCTTTTCTATGGACAAACGTTTTGAGGGCAAAGAGAGAGAGAACTACAATTAAACTCCATAAAGATGAGAGTTGCCCTTCGAAGGGACTTAAAGTGCAGGAATTCAAGGGAATCCAGAAAGACTGTGTTTCCTCTGAACCCAGACTGTCCTGAAGCATGTTGCTAGGATATAAAGGCCAGGGCAGTGGGCCCTCACACTGGTGTTCTGGAGAGGGTGACAAGTACTGAAAACCATTTCCGTGTTTTGAGCTAGTTGGTGACTCTCCTACTGCAGAAACCCCAGGAAATGGGAGGCTCCCCAATTTATGTTGGGGCGGAGTTGGGGGAGTGAGCTTTCTTGGCCTGCAGAGCTCTGGTTTTCTGCGCAGGATCACTGGGGCTGGCTTGTCTCCAGTGGAGCAGGACAAAAACCGAAAGTACACAACATCCCTTCTGGAGCTGGCCTTTTTGTGAGGGTTGGGGAGGAGAAGCCCAGTGACCGGTGGGGGGCAGGGCTAGGGGAGGGGGGAGAGGGGGGGTGCCGGGGTCCCCTCCTTCAGTGCCTGGCCAGTGCACCACGCTCGTTTTCCTACTGATACAGAGACCAACTGTGAACAGGTTTTGAATGAAGCCAAAGGAAAAAAATTAATTCTTAGGAAGGTAAGAAAGAAAGAAAGAGAGAGAGAGAGACGCAGGAGTGAGAGAAGCAAGAGAAAATGGAAGGGAGGAGAGGGTGAAATAGGGAGGGGGAGAGAGAGAAAGGGAGAGAAAGAGAGGAAAAAACATGGCGCTTGCTAGCTGTATGTGCAAAATCCGCAAGGAATTGCAGTAAATTCCTTTTTGTTTGAAGAAAATTTACAACTTGGTAATAGACCTTTTTATGACCTATTTGCGGTCGTCATTGGCTGCGGCTGGTCATGTGCAGGCGCCGCTCGCCTTCACGGCCTTTTTCCTGATTTCCCAGGCGAATTTCTCCCCGCATTCTGCCTTTCCAGAGCCTCACCCCCTCTTTTCCTAACCTTTGTCTCTGCAGAGGTGGGCTCCAGTCGCCGACTGAGGGACTGCGGGGTCCGCGGCGGCCTCGGCGCCTGGCCTGGCCACGCCGCTGCCGCCTCGGAGCCGGTAGGGAGCCCGGCAGGAGAGCCTGGAAGGAACCCCGGGCGCCAAGCCCCCCGCCGGCACCGCCGCCTGCCCGGAGCAGACGGCCTACTCCGAGTGCCCGCAGCCGCGCGATCGGACGCGGCTCGATCATCAATATGTGCGGGTCCCTGCCGCTGAGATTGCGCGCAGCAGGGCAGCACCTCGTGGATTACAGCAGCTGTCCCGGCCGACCTCCGCCTCTGGCTTGGCAGCCTCGGGTAAGAGTGGCCCCCAGCCCCGCACCCAGCCACCAAGGAGCCCTGCGCGCCCACACCAAGGGCAGCTCAGTGAGGCAGACCATCCTATACTTCCATCCTATACTTCCCAGGGTCGCTGACTGCGCCCTCTGCCCCTTAATCTCTCCATCCCAGAATGGGCGTCCCCCGACCCCAGGTGGGTCCGGCTGGGCTGAGAAGTCATAGGGGGAAACCGGTTTTCCTCAGAGGTAGGTAGAGGTGGGTAACCGTAGACAAGGTTTCTTGCCCTGGTTCAAGGCCCTCAACCCCTACCCTGGAAAGACTGTGCAGATGGTTCCTAGCTGTCAGATGTCGTAGTTTTGCTGGGGTTACTAGAAGCCCCGTGAAGTGTGAAGAGCAGAGCAATGATGTTGCGGTTTGTCTATGGTCAGAGGTACCTGAGAGGCTAACAGGTGTTTTCTGAAGGTTGGAACTTGGGTGGGGGTGGGGCGTATTTTTATTCGAAGGATGTGCTTGGTTTTTCAGTGGAGGCTTTGGTGGGTAGTATTGGCTAGCTTCCAGGATTTAGGGTTTATTGGGCCTTGTGTATGAGATGGAATTTTGAATACGTTTAACTGTTTCTTTAGTTCTTAAAGAGTTTTTGTAATAATGCAAGAAAGGTTCCTACTGCGTCTGGCATTACATTAGTTGAACTTGAATTATTCTGTGTAACAAAACGGATGCATGTTTTGGGGGAAGGTAATAATATCAGCAAATCTGGTGCAGGTCTTGGGGGAAACAACACAAAAAAGACAATAGATATTTCAGAAATGCGAAGCATCCCAAGTTCAAACATCGCGTGTGTTTCTTATTTGTCTGAGTAGAAAAAGAAAAGATATTTTGCTCTCTAACTGTATTGTCAGGGTTTTTTTTTTTTTTTTTTTGCCTACAACTAAATATATAGTTGTATATATTTTCCCTTTATTTCAAAATTACTGAACCAAAACATTATGCTTCAAGAAAACCTTATTCAGAAAAAAGAATTTTTTCTTATACTGGTTTTCAAAGACACTTGAGGATGCAATTCGCAAATTCTATGGCCTATTCCCTGGTGAACACTATATGAAATATTAAAACCTTTGGACAATCTGCCGCATTGCGCAAGGAGCTGACCTGCGCATCAGAATACCATCCCCAAAGTATCCAGCGGTAAACCTAGCGTCTCCGACCTTATTGTTTCCCGAAATTTTCCATTGTAAAGGTGTGGGTTGCAAACGAGTAATAAGCGATTTTCTCATAGAAAAGTATTTTTGGTCGTTAACGATGCAATCACGCTCGTTTCAAAATGGAGGGCCAATTTGTAGCTAGCTGACCTCTGCGGAATTGTCGTGGATGACTAATTTTGACCATTCACAATCAAGAAACTGAGTGATATCTTTTATTTGGAGTGTATATCTAGTAGCTTACTCAATTGAGGTGCAATGGCGTTGAGATCATTCTTTGATTTCGGTTAAAAAGCGTTCTCTTGTGTAAACCAGGCCCCTGGTCAGCCTGGGCTGGTAGGCCCTCCTTCAGCAATTTGGGAGTCCCCAGACAGAAAAGAGGGGAGTTGTGGTTCTGATGGTCAAGATTTAGCGTCTAGGGCTTGAGTCCTTTTTCCCCTGGGTTTGGTGACCAAGCACCTCAGAGGCCGAGAACCTAGGCGGGCTGCGGTCAGGGTGCCCATCGGTGAGTGATGTCATGGGCAGATATGGAGGACTGAGGGCTTTTTGTAAATCAGTGGTAGCGTTAAGAGTTTATTGGAACGAAATGGTTAATTACATCTAAGGAAATAAATAATCCGAAAATCACATTTGAACTCTGGCCACTTAGTCCTTGTGGAGATTAGTTAATGCATTTGCCACTGCCGGAAATGCCCCAACTGTTTCTATTAACTCAACAACAACAAATGAAATGAAATGAAAAAAAAAAAAAAATGGGTCCTACAAACACACAAGTTGGGGAGTACCACTCGTAGCACGCTTGGCCCCCCAACCTCCCGGTTTATAGATCAGAGAACTGAGTGTGTGTCCCGACCTCAGCGTCAGCGGGTTGGGCTGTAGGCTGGGCTTGCAAGGACGGGGACGGGGAGGAAAAAGAGCAAAGCTCGTTTAATGTAAATGTGATCAAGCATCAAGGCTGAAAAGCAAGCGTATTTTTCCGTCAGATGCTCCTCTAAATAAATATATTTCGCCAGAGTTGTGTTTTCTGAGCCCGAGAAGTAGAGGAAATCTGAACAAAGACAGTATTTCACCCTGGGCTGGCAGGCAGCTGTTAGAGGTATTTACCGCCTTGCCGCATTGCGGCGGCCAGGCAGGGCATGGGGGCACCGGAAGCTGTGGAGAAGTCACCAGGAACTCGAGATTCAGATTTAAGTCCAATTCAGATTTAAGGCCACTTTCTGGATATGGTGTGAGTCTATACCCTCTTTCCAGGGACTGGATTCTCCTACAGTTCGCCTTGAATGAAGAAGATATTGTGCAATCTGAACATAGATTGCTGCTGTCTGCCTTGATTAAGACTCAGATGGAGCCATACACTACATATAAAATAGCTGTTCCAAATGACACTGTTGAGGGTGTTCATTGGCAACATGGCGTTTTGTTTGTTCTACAGAACAGGGCTTGCAAATCAGAAAGGACGATTAACGGTTTAATGTAGGCTTTTCTAGAAAAGAAATGTATGTTTATCTACTGTCTGTCTGAGAAGGGGCCGTCCAGGCTCATCTGCAGTTAAGAGGAGCAATACGTGGTATCATCCACCCGCTGCACAGGCGGCACACAGCTCAGTGCCCCACAGCCCTGTCACCCGCGCGTCTGGCGCATGTGCAGTGAAATAGCCCTGTCTGAAACCCAACCAGCAAAGCATGGGTGGGGGAAGGGAGCGAGTGGACTCAGCAGAAAGATATAACCCGATCTCCCCGCCCCCGCCCCCTCAACCTCTCCCCAGGATTTGCTACTCATCTTTCCTTGATTCCAGTCTTCCATCTAAATATAGCCAAACATCTCCGCCTTGACCACGCTGCTTTCCATCATCTTGACTCATCACACACACATACACTTTAAATCTATACATTAGAAATAGGAAAACGAACTAGTGGCCAAAGGAAACAGAAACTTCTTTCCAGGTGTTTATACATATAAATTCAATATACAATTTATATTATATACATATATATATTTAAACACCTGGAAAGAAGATTATATGAGAGGGGCTTCAAAAAGTGTTTGGAAACATGTATTTAAAAGATAATGGATTTTTCCACGAAATTTTTGAAACCGTCTAGTGCCGCTGTAGGATCAGCACTGACTGCGAACCACAAGGTCGGCAGTTCAAACCCATTAGCTGCTCTCCGGAAATCCTATACAGGGTCGCTATGAGTAGGAATCACTCACGACAATTAACAATTACAACAACATACGCACATAAAACATACATTTATATGTAATAAATATATTTAATGGAATATGTGATTAACACTCGGAGAAGTGTATAGATTTTCTTCAGCCTGGTGTTTCTGTTTTGGGAAAAGGCCTATGATCCTGGCTCCTGTTCAAACCGCCAAATTTTAGGTCAATCCTTCAGGCCGATCATTCCCGGATCCAGTTACTGCTGCGCCACACATCCGAGGGCTCTGGGAGGGCGGTGGCTCAGCGGAGAGCAGCACGTACATAAATAAATAAACACGGACAAACTGGAGGCATTTTCTGGCTAGGCTCGCCTCATTCCTGGGGGATGCGCGCTTCAGGGCTGCAAGCCTGTCGTCCGTACTGGAGCGGGGACAAGTGTGGGAGAGGCCTTAGGGTACTGTCCAAGCCCTCCGCGGCCCTAGGGGACATTCCGGGATCAGTTTACCATCTCTGATGCGGGATGACCTCCGCGTAACGGAGAAAGCCAGAGGCCTGGGGTTCCGTCGGCTGGCTCAGTCCCCCTGCTCTGCAGTCTGGCATCTTGTCCAGAAGGAGGCGCTGTAGGACAAGCGTCTTGCCGGCTGCTAGTGCGCGGGAGATGCCCCGGGCTGCAACGGGCGGGGGAGGGGAAGACATGTGATGCCGTCCCGCTTCCACCTCCGCGAGCCTAGTTCGTTCTTTCTCCGGCTGGGCTGGGGTCGGCTGGGCTTCGCGTTCTTCTCGGGGGCCGTTTTCCGGGCCTGGCGACCGAGGTAGTCAGGACCTCGGACCCGAAGGCTAATTCCGGGTTGCGGGTTATCTCGCTTCCACTGCCTTCCCCGAGGGGGCGCGATTTCTGCATTCTTCGCTCCTGGAGGCAGGAAACTCGGGTTACGACGAAGAGGCCTACCATACCCATCTCGCGGGGTCCCAACCGGCGCTCTACTATTGGGCTGCTGTTCCTGTCACTTTCCCTGTTCCTATCCCTGGTACTCACAATGGGCGACTCCGGAAAGCAAAGCGTTCCGAGCCTTCCCTGGTCGGAACAAAGTCTGCGTCCCAGCGTCCCAGGGCTTCCTTGAGGTTCTGCAGGAGCGAACCGCATTGGCTCCGCTACTAGAGAACTCCGACAATATTCATCTCTAGCCCACCCACATCCCCATATCTCACAATCTCCCCACCGCCCAATTCCAGGTTTTCAGTGGGTTCCACAGGGCATTTCTTGAACCAGCAGTCACACCCAATTTAAATGTCTGGCTTTGACCCACACACTCGATGTCTCCCTACATGAGGTCGTTCTCATTGAAGGTCTGCATCAGTTTCTTGCTTTAAGGTTTCTAGACCCCTCCCAAGATCTACTTACTTAATCAGAATGTATGTTACCTGGGAACCTACGTTTTGTGAACACTTGCACTGGGCATTTACGTTCTTTTATGGTTTCAGGATCTCCAGAAGCCAAGTTCTTTCTCAGCCTCTGCTCTTAGGGCTCCCTCCCTGATTGGGTTTTCTAATATTGTAGGCTGAATAAACTGCTCTGTTTTAGGAAAAAGCATAGAACCTTTTCTTTTGGCTTGGAGATTTCAAAGAGGAGAACAAGTTCTGTTTTCAGATCCTGACTCCACCACTTATCTGTTGTATGACTTTAGGGAAGTAAGGATAATTCTCTGGACCTCTGTGCTCACTTGAAAAATAGAGATAGCAAAAGTAAATTTCTCGTGGTTTATGATTTGAATGTTTTCTACACAGCACTACTATGTGCTAGACACTTATATACAAGGGAGTTTCAAAAAGTCATGAAAAAATTAAACTGAAAGATGATCGAAATTTTCCATGAACTTTTTGAAGCTTGCTCATATATCAAGTCACTTGTTGAATACTTAAAACTTTGGCACATAACAAGTGTTTGATATATGTTCCTTATTACAATAATTATCCCTTTTCTGCTCAGCAGTCATGCCTAAACAAAAGAGATTTGCTTCATTGACCCAGTTCTCAAACTCTACAGAGAAAAAACCAGGGGCCTTGGCTTGCCACACAGGAAGTGGCAGACCCAGGAAAACAGAGTTCTAGGACTCTTCCCTTTAGCTATGGTGGGTCCCTTAGGTCTTCCTCCTTTAGGTCTCACTGTCTGGCACCTATTGACATGTGGACTTTATGACCAAGAAGGTACTCTTCGCTTCTCAGTGGATAAATGTCAGAAAGGAGAGGCCTCACACCTCAGTGGCACATCTCCAACTCTCAAAAAAGGCATCAGACCTTTCCAGAGAACGGGTCCTATTGTTTACCACCCTGAGTCACCTTTTCCACCTTCATATTTCGATAGGGCCATTATTTGCTCCTCTGGGTCTTCTAGAACCCCAGGGCAGTCTCTTAAAAATCTTTTCAATCCCTTGAAATCTAATACAGGTGGGATAGTGAAAGACCAGTGAGCAAAAGCAGAGCAGGTCAGGTAGTCCCCCAGCCCCAATGTGCTTGTGGTCCAAGATCTTGGCTCCAGGGTGAAGAATGAGCTCCAATCCCTTCCTAGGACAACAACAATGTCTTAGAGAGTTCCTACCTATCAAAACTATACCAGTTCCTTCCTAATCTTTGAGATAGGTTCACTTAAAACAATTTTAAAAAGAGAAGAGTTATAGGAATATGGCTTCAAGTTCCGATACATACATACGTACTCCTACCCAATGCAACCAAGTTCCACCCAGATCCTGGCTTTCTTGACTTATAACTTTAGTCTTTCTCAAGAGGGCCTCCACTGGCCTTAGCCAAGCTGCTTCTCTTGGTATGACCAGGAGTCTGAGTCAGATTTTTCACTCTTCTGCTATCTATCTTGTCAGCCAAGTTCTGCCCATGGTCTGAAATAATTCTTCCATTCACCCTTCCCCTCAAATCTGTAGCATCTAATCTCAGTTCCCTCAGGACTTGGATGGTGACCCCAGTCGCTGGTCTTCTTGGGACCACTGGAGATTTCCCCCCCAATCTCTGCCAATCTTGCCCTGGGACCCATTCTTTTCGGTCTCACATCTCACTATAGTTGCTTTCCTTTGGGATCACCTCTTCTTCCCAAAGGACCTCAAGTAGAATTCCAAAGAATGAACTCCATTGTCTACTCTGCAATGAACAGAGATAAATGTTCCTCTGTCAGTGATAGACTGTTGTTATTGTCAAGTCAGTTCCAACCCATAGAGACCCTGTATAGGGTTTCCAAAGAACAGCTGGTGAGCTTGAACCGCTGACCTTGCGGTTCCAAACTGACCTTGCAGTTTCAAACTGACCTTGCAGTCCAGTGCATTAACCAACAGTGCCACACCAGGACTCCAGTGATTGAGTGTGGTGCCAGGAATATGCAATCAAATGTCTCTTCCTCTTGGGGACTTGCTGCTAAACCCTTTTCTGGCTTTACCCCCTGCCTGTATCCCTAAGTGCCAGTTCTGAGCAATCTCCTTCCTCCATCTGTCCCTGGACTATGGAGTTCATCCAAAGCTTCATCTCCACCTATCCCTTCTGGTTGTGCAAATACTGTAAGAGAAGAGCTCAGTATCACCTCCTGGCAAGAGACTTCTTAAGAGTTAAGATCAAAACATTCTTTTCTGAGGCCACTTAGAGGGTCCTGAGGGCAGGCAGAGGGCTGGCCTCCATTGTAGTAGCTATTGGAGTATAGCTACTGCCTCCAGGGGCCCCATCACTCTCTACTTCTTCCTGAGAGCTTCTCTGGCATCTGGGTTGGAGGATCTCTACAAGGCTTCTCACTGGATAGGAATTCCTAGGACTGGTTCTTTCCAGCCAAATGGGAGAGTTCCCAGAGTTCCACTTTAACCAGAAGTGAATTCCTTACAGATTTTAAGAATCATTATCACCAACACCACCATTGAGAGAGAGTCTTTGGGTTGGTCTTTAGAAAACCTTCATCAAGGTGGCACGTATTTGCTCTGTGCTTCCCCCTCCCCTCCCCACCTCACTCATCTCTCAGCTTTCTTACTAGATAGAATTTTCTCTTCCCCACGCCCATTCTCTCCTTCTGCAGAAATCCAGGACATGTTGGGCAGTGGGAGGGAGGCAAGGGAAAATTATAGGAAGTTGGACATATATCTCTCTTTAGTCACTTTGCCTGGTTGTCCTAAGATTAGAAAATAATTGAAGATTCCTATCTCATTGAATTCCTTCTGCCCTTCCTTTCCCTAGACATAGCTACTTAACTTTCCTTTTATTGCCTGAAAATACAGAGAAGGCTATGTAATTTTATTCATAGTCTTATGAAAGCCACAGTGAAGACTGTAAAGAAGTCCCAATCACCACCCTTCCATCACCATTCATTCACAAATATCTACTGAGCTCCCACCAGGTGCCAGGCATTGTTCCAAACACCACCTCCTCACTCTTAGACTAGTCTCCTCCATGAAAAGTGCATCAAAATTGCCCAGAAAGGCATCCATCCTTTGATTAATTCTTTGGGACTAACTTGAAAAATAAAGCAAACTTTTCTGAACTATTCAAAATGTTTTTTTTTTTTTTTAAATATATGGATTAATTTTGAAGTTGCTGACCTAGTACTAACAGAATCAGAAAACAATTTTTAAAGGCTTGGGGTTTTACCCCATTCTTTTAAAAAGTAGATACTACCAACTGGGAAAAAAACAAACAAAAAAAAAAAACCTAAGTTAACTAATGGAATAAAAAAGAATTGGATGCTGAAAAGTTCAGGCTTACAGTCCTCTCTGCCTTCTAGCTAATGAAAGTCAAATCAGGAAATGGGTTTAGAAGCACATGGAGAATGGGTGGAAATTAGAATGCAAAGAGATCTTTGTACAGAGGATTCCTTTTGTGGGTTGGATGAGACTTCTTGATGGAAATTGTTTCAAATGAATTTGATGTAGAAATCAGATATGTGTGTGTGCTCTATAAATCTATACAGACCATCCATTATTTAAATCAGGATAGTCAAAATCACAAATGTTTTCACACTGATTGGTGGCAACTCTGGCGGGCTATTAAAAGGTACTAAGGTCAATTCTCTTTTTATTTATACTCTTTGGTGGGAGCTGGGGGCATCTTTCCCACCCTCGCCTGCCTCAAGCAGAGAATGTCACATTCTCTGAAGAGGAGTGCTCAGGCCCAAGTCCTTTTCTTGGCTTTCTCGTCAGGACAGCGTGCTCCCAGCTCCTTTCTTAGGCTCTCCCTTTGGTGAAAGTGGATGTGCCAGGAAAGCTCTCTTAAGGTTCCCACCCAGGTTTCAGCTCCTGAGGAGCCATGAGGACACTGTGAGAGCAGGGACACTGTGGGAGCAAGGACATTTGACTTCCTGGTCTTGGATTCCTTGAGAGCCTCATTTGCTTCCTCACACCCTGTCCCCTTCACACCAAGGCTGTTTTATTGTTTTATAGCCTTCTTTAGAGTTTCAGTTGCCAAAGATTTCTATGGGGCTATTCTCCACTTTCTCACTTTACCAAACCCCCAAGTCTTGCTGTTTTAAGCAGTTTGGTCACTTGCAAAGACTTCCCTTTCAGATCTAAGAAAATCATAGAAACCTCTAGGATGTGGCTAACTTCAACTTTCTTTTGCTAAGCCCGTCCACAACAATATGCATCCAAGTGTTAAATCCAACTGCCACCCCCACCCCCAAGCCCACCCAGCCTCTTCCCTGACCACTCTCGCTATTGAAGCTTGAACAAAATCACAAATAACTTCCAACCTACAGTATAAGCAAGCACGAAATGGTCTTTGACTTTCTTCTTTATTTATTTACCATTTCTAGAGCAAATAAATGATGTAAATAAAGGAGTTGAAGGTACTCACAGTGAATGCAGCCAAAGACTCATAAGACATGCCCACCAACCAGCCTTTTCCAAATAGCACTATCTCCCAACTTTAAACAGCTTTCTCTGAAAAGATGCTATTTGGAAAGCCCGGGATTGATATGAATATGACCTTCCTTGCATCCTGGATTTTTGGAACTATTTAATTCTGGGGGAACAGTTGCAGTGAACCTTTATTTAGTGAATAAAAGTTTAAAGCAGAAGGTTATTTATGGTTCTGCAGAGATGGGACCTGAGTGGCTATTTACAAGCACGTGATTCCAATAAACTTTGTTTTATGGCTTGAGAGTTGACAAGCCAAAATATAATTCCCACCATAAATTAGGTTAAGAGCATACAAGTGCAGATGCTTGGTTCCTGGAGCAGCGATTGGAAAGTGAGGTTCCAGCCAGCGCCGGGGCTCAGGAGACACTTCCACTCCCAGCTCCCCTGCCCAGTGGGAGAGAAAAACAGTAAGTCACTTACTACTTTCTCCGCAACAACTTCAGAGGTGGGAGATTTTTCTGTCTGGGGTATAGAGAAGTCCAAAGGAAGTCAGTTCTAATTTTAGCCTACACCTAAATGAGAAAATATTTGTAGAAGGAGAACCAGCTTTCCTCCTCTCCATTATGAATATACAGAAAGTTAAGATTTGAGGACACCCACTTACTGTCCCCTCCCCCGTAAGGAGCCTCTGCTTCAGATGTGGAATAAAAACAGTGGTAGTCTGAGTGGGAGAGAGAAAAAAAGAATGAGGGTGAAGATGTCTTTGCCCCTGACATTTTTCAGAGAAGACTGCCATCCTAGAATCAAACAGGAGCAGACTGAAAACTTAAAACTGGCGCGCCAGCTTCTATGAGGAACCCCCTGCTTTGTGAGATTGCGTCCTGGGTTCTCCAGCAGCAATGCTGAAGAATTGATGTCCTACCCAAAGAGCTGGATAACAATCTAAAGCATTGCCATTTACCTTTAAAACCATTGATTTTCCTCCTCCTTGGTTATCATTTGGGTCCTCATTTCCCTGGGAAATTGCTCTTTGTTTTGAATTGGAGCACAAGTAGGAAGGCAAAGTCCCAGTCATACAGAATCCTTTGGGGATGGGAGAGGTTTGGGGCTCTGGTTGGGGCTGGGAATTTGAAACCAACCTGAAACTGGAAAAGGTGCTGAATTGCTCTCAGCCTGAGAGGGACAGGGTGCTGGGGGCTTGGGGACAGAAGGAGCTGCCTGCCCCTTTCCTAGTAGATCCGCACCCACTCGGAGGATTGCGCTGAGGGAAACACACAAAGGCCCATTTTCGCCTCGCTTCCCGTTTTCCCACTGGGAAAACCTAATTACAGGCAGCCTGAGTCGGGCCAAGCAAACTGTTAAGACTTTGCCCAAGGGTGCGTGCAGTGGACGAGGTTTTGGGAGCCACACTCTGTGGGTCTACCCTTAAGGACTGCGCAATGCCTGGGGGAGGGCACCCCGGAACAGGGAGGTCTGGGTATCGGGTGGGGCGTCTAGGCCTTGTCATTTTTCTGTGTAGCATCCATTTCTGCTTTACTGTTCGTGTGGAATTTAAGTGCCCCCGTTTTTATTGCAACAGGTTCGGGACCATGGGAGACCACCGTTGTAAGTACCTTCCCGTTTCTTGCGAAGAGGCGGTTCTAGAAGCTGGGAGGTGGTGGGTGAAGGGATACGCTAGCGGAGTGACCGGGTACTGTCCAGCCTCCCCAAGCCTAAGGATGCGAGAACTCGCTCTGGAAGGGGCAAGCTCTTAAAATGAGCTCCCGGAAAGCTTTTATAGGGCATAGTTCTCGGTCACCTGCTCAATGGAACGCACCGCGGGATCTTTCTGGGCCTTCTGGGCCCTCCCCGGACCTTCCAGGGCCTTTCTGGCTCGGACAGGTGCAGCGCCGCCACAACATACGCCTCTGTTCGAGCTTGCAACTAATTAGCAGCCCGTCCTATTAACAACTTGGCAAGCATCGCCTCCGGATCCAACCAACCTAATAAACACCAAGGCAACGCAAGCCCCCTTCGCAACGCAGCCCAGCCTAACCCAACTCGGTCCAGCCCGGCCTAACCTTCTTCTGTTATTTGTTTTGTTTTTATCGAAAATACTTAACCCCGGATGTGTTGCATTGGCCCATTTCTGGGGAGGGTTCGGAATTCTGAGCTTTACTTGCTCATCCTTCCCCAGGCTCTCACTCCTGGGGGCCCGCAGCCGCAGCGGTGCGGGCCAAGGGCTGGGGCTTGAGCTGAGCAGGAAGGGATACTCCTTCTTCTCGTTCACCTCTGCTTCTCTGCAACTGCAGTTCAAGAATTTAGGAATGATCGAGCCAGAACTGCAGGGAAACAGGATTGGGTGGGGTGTAGTTGGGGCAGAGACTCCCCAGGACCCTAGGTTTGGAAGTTTGGATCTTCCGGAGTTTCATGTGGCACCGGAGATGGGTACCTTTCTGAGGAGGCCTGTGACCGTCTTCAGGAGAACCATCTCATTAGAATGAATATGATGGTGGTGGGTTTTGCTTGTTTGTTTGTTTAATAGGCAGGGAGAGTCCAGCAGCCCCTCCTTTTCTGCAAAAGGGAGGTGATTTTGTTTTAATTGGAAATAAAATATGCCCTCGCTCCACAGAAACTCTGCACTCTCACTCTCTTATGAGAAACCAGAGCTGTCTCCCGGGTTGGCTCTGGGCCGGTTGGTACCAGGCCGCAGCCGCCAACCTCTTAAGGACTTTGCTCACTTCTGGAAGTGGAGATTGCACCGCACTGGCAAGTAGTTCTCCTCTGGGGGTAGGCCAGCTCAAGTTAACCGGACTCTGGGCTCCAGGCTGGAAAATCCCCAGACCCCAGAACCCCTGGTCTTTCCCCCACCCCCGTCTGTGCCCCCTGGCTCTGGGTGCCTATCTCTGCCGAGGCTCCTGGCTTGTAAGACACCCTGTTGTAACTGAACACAACACAAAAAGGCAGAGAGATCAAAAGCATTTGTATGGGCAGTTGAGAGGGAGGTGAATATTTAACGCTTTTGTTCATCAATAACTCGTTGGCTTTGACCTGTCTGAACAAGTCGAGCAATAAGGTGAAATGCAGGTCACAGTGTCTAACAAATATGAAAATGTGCACCCTCATCACAGTTCTCCACCCAGCCCAACAGGCTCCTTGATTTGTCTGGATAAAGCCCAGGCCCTGAGCCCCAGGAAGGTAAGTTCCTGGAAGTACTTGGCATTAAGGTCAACTGGGGGGACTCTTTTAGAATTGGGCGTAGGGCAGCCTCAGAGCCATTGTTAGAATTGGTACCTATCAAATAGTCTAAATAGCTAAACCAAAGGATTCTCAGATCAAAAAATAAAGTTTAAAAAATGACCAATTTTGGTCAGCCTAGACGGGGAGGGTTCTCTCCCTGCCCTACCCCACTAGACCCAGTCTGTGGTTTACAAGTAATTTTTATATCATGGGAGGGGGTGGGAGTTAGGGGGAGCAGAAAAAGAAACAAGGAGGGAAGGAAAACCAACCAAAAATTTAAAAAATTAAAATGCATCTCTGGCTTTTGGTTAGGGACCCAAAAGCCCCACTTGAGCCTGGGGATCCCTCTGCCACTGAAATCCACCCAGATCCTAAGCACTTCTTCACCCTTGGGGTGGCCCAGGACACCTTGGAGGAGGTGGGCTGGTGCAATTCATGAACTTTTGTACTCTTATGTAGGCAAAGCAAAAATAATGAAACTTTGTGATATGTTTGTAAATGATTTCAAATGACCCCTCGCCCTGCCCTTCACCATTAGTGCACCCGGCCCCAGCTCAGGGCTGCTCGATGCCTGCCAGCAGCGCCTGCCTCCAGGTCTGCAGCACAATCAGCAGCCGTAGTAGCAGCAGCCGCAGCAACGGCAACACAGCCGCCGGGACACAAGAGGCCGGCCCAGCGCAGGGCCCAGGAAGGTAAAAGCGAGACTTTTTGGAGACTAGCGTTGGCAGCCATCCTGGAGTGGGAGAAGAAGATGCGGGCAGAGGATATTTTCCTCTCTTCTCTCTTTTTCTTCTGCCGCTGAAGGCATTTGCTCATTTCTAAAAAATACCACTTGGTAAGGGGGATTATTGGGCTCCCGAGAGGAGGGTAGTGATAAATCCTCCATCTCTAGGAAGGGTTATTTCTTCTTCTTCTTTTTTTTTCATAAGAAGAATGCCCTGGCTACTCAGTAGCCCCCGCTGTGGCACATGGATTGGGGAAACTCGTTGCTGCACATTGTCACCAAGCCCATCAGGTTACCCAAACCGCCTCTGGAAGGGAGGGTAACTTCTTGGGTCGGATGACACCTCAGAGGAAGAGGCTGGGACTGGCAGCGGTCTGGGTACCAGATCTGGGTGGGACCTGGAGCTTGTAACGTTGTCTATATATACCCTGTAGAACCGAATTTGTGTGGTATACACACAGTCACAGATTCGATTCTAGGGGAATATATGGTCGATGCAAAAACTTCATGTTTCTCCAAAAATGCTAGTGGAAGTGGAGGCAGAGACCATGGGTGCGGATCAGCCTCTTTCTGTCTTGTTACCTTGGACTCCAGGAGAATCTGCTATCCTGGTGACATAGAGCAGCCTGTCCCTCAAGAAGCTTCTCACCTTTAAACAGAGGTTTCTGTGGGTGTTACAAAGAACCCTAATTGGTTGCATGAATGCAGGGCCATACAGAGAATATCAGAGGGTTGGAAAGTGAGATGGGAGGTCTTCCAGCCCCAACCCCAAATCTGTTCCCCGAGGGCATGAGGTTAGAAGGGATCCAACACAGACTTCCCGCATTTAGGGCCCGGCATGAGAAGAAGGCTGCAGGAACCTTGGGGGACATTTGGGTGCCATGGGAGTGCCCTCATCACCTTTCCGACTCACCCCTAAACAGCTGCACTGGCCCAAGGCAGCTGGGGTCTCATCATAGCCGCGGGGCCGGCTTTCTCTGGGAACGCTTGAGCCTGGGCACCCGCAGAAAGCTTGCCGGTTACTCATTGCCTAATTTGATTCAGGCTGGCTGGATTCGGGTAACTTTTGGGTGACCCTGACGAGGACAAAGCCGAGTCGCGGCCTTTGTATAGCAGAATCCCCGCTCGAGGGCTGGGCAGGTGGGGGCCCTCTGCCCAACTCAGAGAGGCCCCTCACCCGCCTGCTCGCCCTCCCTTCCTGGTCCCGCGTTTCGGATGTGGGGGATTCACTCTCCCTTGAACTGTGCCCACTTTGGGGGATGATTTCATGTGGGGGTGAATGATTAGGACAGAGAAGGTTAGCAAAGTCAATGGCAGACAAAAAGCTGGGATTACCTGCGGGGAATAAGGTAGGGGGAGGGGGGGAATTGGAACTACATTAACATCTGGCGGATGCCCTCAAATGTGCCCCAGCGAGTCACTTGATTACACGTATGTTATTTAGTTAAATTTGTGAAAATTATGAGATGCTCACCAACCCGGTGATAAACTCGCTCCCTTGCCATTGGCTGGCCTAGTCACATGGCCGCCCAACTTTATTCAGTTGACAGCAAGTAGGAGGGCCCTATGGAAGGGGAAAAAAAGACAACACGAGAAAAATTAGTATTTTCTACCTTCTGAAATTAATGGCCATGAGTTCGTATATGGTGAACTCCAAGTATGTGGACCCCAAGTTTCCTCCGTGCGAGGAATATTTGCAGGGTGGCTACCTAGGCGAGCAGGGTGCTGATTACTACAGCGGCGGTGCTCAGGGCGCCGACTTCCAGCCCCCGGGGCTCTACTCGCGGCCGGACTTCGGTGAGCAGCCCTTTGGAGGCGGTGGTCCCGGGCCGGGCTCGGCGCTGCCCGGGCGGGGTCACGGGCAAGAGCCCGGCGGCCCAGGCGGTCACTACGGCGCCCCGGGAGAGCCGTGCCCGGCGCCCCCGGCGCCCCCGCCCGCGCCCCTACCGGGTGCCCGGGCCTGCAGCCAGCCTGGCGGCCCCAAGCAACCACCCCCCGGCACGGCGCTCAAGCAGCCTGCGGTGGTCTACCCCTGGATGAAGAAGGTGCACGTGAATTCGGGTAAGGTGCGGGCCCCAGCTCGCAGGATCCGCGGCCTGGGCCCCTAGGAGGGGGTGTGAGTGGGTGGGGGCGTGCGAGGCTTCAATGGGCGCCGCAATTACTCTCCCCATAAATTTTTATAGCTGAGGGAGCAGGCCGGGACCATGTGGCTGGCTGCTTGGCTGTGGGCGAAAAAGGGGGTGGGGATGAGGGTGGGGTGGGGGAGGACTCCATTTTCAGAGCGGAGGGGACTCGGTGGAGGCCAGGGGGGGATGTTCAAAATGCTTGGGAACTCCAGAGCTCATGGTGGGCCTGGGAGATTGGAGCGAATTTGGGGATCCTCGAGCTGGGGGCCTGGGGGCGTGGGTGGGTGGACGTGAGCGTGGGCGCCCAGGAGGGTGGGCGGGAAGGAGGAAGCGAGCTTGAGAGCGCGCGGGGAGGGCCGCGGGCCTCGGGGCGCGCCAGGAAGTGAGCGGTGGTGGCGAGGGGCCTAACTAGTGACCGAGCGCTGACCTGGCTCTACCGTCTGTTTTGTCTCTCAGTGAACCCCAACTATACCGGCGGGGAGCCCAAGCGGTCCCGGACGGCCTACACCCGACAACAAGTCCTAGAACTGGAAAAGGAATTCCATTTTAACAGGTATCTGACGCGACGGCGTCGGATTGAAATCGCTCACACCCTGTGTCTATCCGAGCGCCAGATCAAGATCTGGTTCCAGAACCGGAGGATGAAGTGGAAAAAAGACCACAAGCTGCCCAACACCAAAGGCAGGTCCTCCTCGTCCTCTTCGTCCTCCTCGTCCTCCTGCTCCTCTTCAGCCGCCCCGGGCCAGCATTTGCAGCCGCTGGCCAAAGACCACCACACGGACCTGACGACCTTATAGGAGTGGGGACCTTGGGCCCATCCCTTCCTGTGCTCCCGGCCGAGCTGAAGCGACGAGGGCAGCCGGGCCTGCTGTCACCTCGCTGGGCTCTAAGGTACTGTGGGGGTGGCCCTGGGACGAGCAGGCCGCCCTCGGACTAGGTTAGCATCTTGGCCCAGGGCAGCCCCCTCCCTGAATTAGGGATGGGGGGGCGGGGGCGGGAGCCTTTAAGTATATTATTCTATGGCAGGAGCTACTGAGAACATACACCCTTGGCGAGTCATTAAACTCATGAAAATCTCAGCTGTTGGATTCTGAATTTGCAAATGAAGGCTGGCTGCTTTATCCCAGTGTGTATTTGGCTATTCTCTGCCACCCTACCCCTCCAGGGTGCTTTGTGGTGTAATATAATGGGGGGAGTTAAGGTAGAAGGTTGGCCACTTCTAGACTAGGCTCTTTCAATGGAAGTAAGAGAGCTGGGGCAGGATTTCCGAACGTTCTGGGTTGTCTATAGAACCCCAGTGTGATTTTTAAAAGCACAAACCAAAATATTTTGCTCCCAGTGGCCCCATGCCCAAAGAAATGAGCCTAAGAAGGAACTGGAACCTGGTTGTTTTATGTTTAGATTGTATTTGCTTACGTATTTATTTGTTGAAAATGGGGTACAGAAATAACTGACACTTTCATGCCAAAAATCAAATCGTAAGATGGTGAAAGAGGCTGAGTTTCAGGGAGCAGAGTCAAACATGTGTGGACTTAACTTCTGGCTGTCCCTGGGCATTTTGAGCTCCTCCCCTTTCCCTTTCCCCAGAAATGTGTGTAGGGGACCCTTAACATTTCTGGTGAGAAGTAAAGGATCCACTCAAAGTTGATTTCTCAAAAATACATTCTTTTCAGTTCTGTGCTTACAACCAATTCTGAGTGACTAAAGGAGGGGTGGGAACAAATGGTCCAACATTTTCCTTCTGGATAAAGAAAACAAAACCTCTGTGTTCTGGGTCTTTAGATAATGACTGAATTTTCTGTTCCAACTGGATTCCAAATGTCCCCAGTACCCTACACAGCAGTATTTTGTAGTCATTGGTATATGACATATATGGGGAGGGACTGTGCACTGGGGAGAAAGTGGGAAGGGAAAGAAATAAAACTCATTTGAATCTAGAAGTCAACAAAAGTTAGTCGTAGGGTTCTGTTGTTTTGTTTTGTTTCCCTGAAGTTTTTATTTTAAAAACAAATCTAAGAGCATTTCCCCAGTCCATTAATTAGTAACAGATATGATAAAAGTATAAAAGTTTTCAGGCCCTCTTCCTTGCCTTTGAGAATAATGGTTTAAAAACAGTTGTCGCTCTCAAAACCAACAGGGGAAGTGTTCTTTAGCTAGTTTTCTGATGCCTTGCCTGGGAAGGGTTCAAAGCTATTTTTTCTAATATCGTGAGTGACTCTTAAGTGTAAGGGGGAAGAGTTCATATACTCAGATTAAGCAAGACTTCAAAAGTTGAAACTCCAAAGCCTTGGGCTCCAAAAATGAAATCCCTAGTTGTAGCTACTGAAAAGTGACAAAGGGGGAAGGGAGAAAGAGGTGAGTTTGAAAGGGAGCTTACAGAATTAAAAAAAAAATTTTTTCTAGTGCTTCAGAACTCTTTATAATGTTTCAGAGGTAATTTAAAAAAATACATTTACAGGGAGGAAAAGAGGGTGGGGAGGCTTTCTCTGAAGGTTAGTGTCTCTTGAGAACTGAGGCAGGTATTCACTGGAGTCTCTGGGCTGAAATTCGGCTTCTCTAAACTATCTTCCAAGCTTCAGTCTTTTGTATTAGACCCTGGGGACAGCTCTTTGTTTCTCCTTGGGTTGAGCCTGGCTCTCAGACTTGCACATGGCAATCCTTGAATATCGCCACGTCGGGATATTAAAGATGGATATTCCTGCATTATTCCATCATTGTTTCTATGACAAAAAGCACAGAGTTCATACATAGTCAAGACGTCTTTTTTTCTGACGCCCTCACGTTGAGAAGCTGAAAAGGTATTTTACTGAAGTTCGGGGTAAATTACAGAATCAGGTTCACCAAGAGGACAAATTTTCTATTCGATTAGCTGTATTTCAGCCGGGAGGACTGACCTCTAAACCCTTAACCTTTTGGACTCTAACTACCCCTCTCTTCTTTTTTTTTTCTCTTACATGGAGAGCTGTCTTTGGATGTAGCATTTGAAAGGAACTGTTATCCTTAGACAAGTTGGAAAGTTGCTAAGATTCTTTCTACCTAAAACTCTAATCTTTGAATACATTGAAACTTCTCCTTGGAGGAAGGGAAAGAGTATATATTTTTGCAACATCCAGCTACATATATATTAGAGAGATTATTATGTAGATATCCCCTCTCCCCATGAGTTCCGGTTACTCATCTCAGCTTCAGGCCAAATATTATAACTGTTTAACTGCCTTCCCTTCTGCCCCAAAGGAAAGCCAAGAGGCAGGTTTTTGTGGAAAAAAGCCAAGCTGCTTCTCAAACATAGTCCTACTACTTTGAAAAGTAACTTAATCAGAGATACAACTTCTTTGTTTTTAAGTCTCAGCTCTCTTTCTCAGTTTGGTGGGGGGAGTGTCTTTTGAAATGTTAATTGGCCGGGATGGACCAGAGGGCAGCCCCCAATCCAAAGTCCCACTTGGACTCCAGAGTCCATTTGGGCCCACAGGCGTGAGGCCTGGAAGGGCCAGGGTGCCCCAACCACCCAGGTCAGGGAAGGAAATGAGTTTCCATCTGGGAACTGCTCTGGAGAAAGCTAGATGTGGAAAGGCTCCAGTGCCCATTTGCTGTTATTTGTTTCCAGTTTGTTCCCCCAAATATGAGCCAGAAGTGTTTGTTTTGGTGTTTTTTAAAAAGCTCTTGGGGGGGCGGAGTACTAGGGGGAGGGGAGGAAGTGAAGTGCTTACTGAGGGCACTGCTCCTTAGACTCCCATCCCACTTTGTCCATGGCAGCCTTTTGTTGTAAGATGACATTTCAGTTAGCCCCATGGTGTCTGTTCACACAAGATGCTTTTTCTAAGAGTTGATCAATGTTTTGCTGCCACTGATTAAAGTATTATTTATACTAATTGTTGCCTGTAGTTTTGATGTAATTCATTGATCTATATTTGAAATAATAAAAAGTGTAGCAAAACCTCCCTCCTCTGTTTGGTGCCTTGCAGATGCAATCTTCCTAAGTCTTCTTCAGCTGACATTCAGTATAAGCAATTTTATTTTATGCACTATACCTAATGTGTGGATGTTAGGGCATAGGAATGCTATCATTACCTTCCCACACATACATGCCCAATTTGGCCACCATGTTTTGTGAACACAGAGAAGCCTGGGTTGGATTTCGGTTACAGGGTAGTGGGCATTTTTTTCTGGAAATAATGTCACTGCCTAGGCTAAAGGGAGGCTTCAGGCTGGCTCTTTACTTGGACCTTGTCAGCCCCCTACCGATTCTGTCTTGGAGCTATCAGAGGAGTTCTTTGTGAATGGTTGGCTGGCTGAGAGACCCCCCACCTCTCCTCAGCCGGGTTGGGTGCTGGGTTCTGGGCTAGCTGGGTCTGGTGGGTGCTTTGACTTGACCCTGCTGGCCTCCTATCATAGGCTCCTTACGCTTTGGGGGAGCTGCTCAGTCCCACTGGGCCTCCAGCACCTGCCCCATTCTCATCCCTTCCTTTCACACCTCTGAAAAAAAAACGATCAGCACACCACACTCTAAAAAGTATTCGGTGCACTAATTTTATGAAGGGGTTTTCTTACATCTGACTTGTCTTGCCTTGAAGAGGCGCCAGCACAGGAGTTCCAAAATAGATGGGGGGAGGGGTTGTTCGTGACAGGAAATGAGCAGAATCCATAAAATCAGACATGTATCCTTAATATATGGAAAGGCTCGTCCCAGACGCGTGGACATGTGTATTTATAAGTGCCCAGACAGAAGTTTAAATATTCAGATCCATTTTATGATTGCCCTCTGCCCGTCTTCTGGTTAATGGCTCCTCCTGTGCCCACAAATACATCAATACCGCTGTGTGTATTGAATCCCAGGCTGAGGAGGAAGCGAGTCCGTAGCCGAGCCCGCCCGAATACAGTACTGTAAATCGGGACCCTTGGCAGACGGCGCTTCCCGCCCGCCCGCCATGTTGGGGACCCCTCCCTGACCCCCGCGCCAGGCTGGGCGGCCGGGGCTCACCGGCAGCCGGGAGAGGGCCTTTCATAACCAGGAGAATTTTCAAAGTGCAAGGAAGATGATAAGAATAGATTTCTTCAAGTCCCGACCACGTGATTGGTGAAATAATTAATTCAGCACGTCCCTTAAGAAACACGGAGTCGTCATTAATCTGCCACGCAAAGGGCTCTCTCCGACTTGGAAAGTGCAGGGATCCTAAGAATATCACCCGCCGAGGGGGGCCGCACGGCGCCCCTAGGCCTTCCACCCCCCTGGTCCCCTGGCAGCGGGCACGGGAGCCTGGCCCACAGGTAAATATTTTGGCAACTTTTATTTCTTCAGATTTAAATCCTTAATGAACTTAGCTGTCAGGGCCGCTGACAAATAGTTCCCTTTGCTTCCTGATTTGGAACCGCGCGCCGGCGAGAAGTTGTTAGTGGCTTGGATGGTGACCTTTGGTTCAGCACAGCTTTGCACTTATGAAAAATTACTAAGAGCGGCCAAGTGAGTGTGTGTGTGTGTGTGTGTGTGTGTGTGTGTGTGTGAGGGTGCTAGGGGCGAGGGTGCGCGCGGGCTGCTTGGAGACAACAGGAGTTGTAAAAAAAAAAAAAGAAAGAAAAAAAACCCCGCCTGGCTGGGGACGCGCCTGGCGCACGCGGGCCGAGGTTGCCCGGTCTACCGGGAACAATGGTCGCTGTCACGGCATCTGCCGCCTATTCTTAAACCGGTGAGAAAAGGCCCCGGCCCTCTTTTCAAGCGAGGGTCGTAAATTTTTCTTTGCGTCATAATAGAAGGCTATAAAATCGAGTTGAAATTTTACCCCAGGCAGGTTTTAACCAACAGATAATGATTTCCGAGTGTCTTCTCCCTCTCGCCTCCCTCCCTACCCAGACACTCCGGTTTCTGTCACCCCAGCGAGGTGTTTCCCCATGTCCCTCTTCACTTGTGTATTTCTCTCTCTCTCTCTCTCTTTTTTTTTTTTTTTAAAGGAAGAGTGGAAATAAAGACAGGGGGAAGAAGTCTCCGCCGCCCAAATGGGAGACCAGTACACCTCCGGGAAGGGATGTGGGGGAGGCCAGGGCTAGCTGCAAAGGTTGTCTCGCCTGCTCGCGCCCATTTCAGCCTTTTCTTCCACGTTCCGAGAAGATTCTGTGTCCCACGAGTAACTGCGCTTCTCCCACCCCAGCCCTAGCCTGGGGACCTGGGCTGGGGACAGCATGTTTCCAGCTCCCCGCTTGTGCAGATCTCTTCCTTTGCTGCTGCTTTCGTTACTGCAAGAAGCCTCCATTGGCTTTGAGGTGGATTTCCCTGAGCTGGAGCTACCTGAGTGTGGTAGTGGTTTGGGGATTGCATGCGTTTTTTGATTTCTTTTTGGTGTGTGTATATTTCCCCATCAGGACAGAGACAAAGTTTCCTCCTTTATGAATTATACATTCAAACAATAACACATTAATTCAATTATTCAAAGATGACAAATGTTTATGTGCTTTGCGAGTGACTCGTCGCAGATTCCGGGCGCTTTCTAGAAGCTGCTTGCGTTTTTCTCAATGAGAATCGGCTCCCCTCCCACCTCCACCCACCCAAACCCACCCTGACTTCCCCTTGTAGGCCCAGAGAGGAAACCCACAAAAATCCTCCCAGTCCCGCTGGCAGCCCGGCAGCCGAGCAACCTCCAAAGGCCCAGGCTTGGCGGGCACCGGCCCGGGCTATTTTATCAGTGTGACAATTGCCCGGGTTGGTGTGATAAATCATCGTAAGTAATTCCTGAAAGGGTGCGAGGCTGTTGGGGGCCGGGCGAGGACTGTAAATCTTTCCGGTTTATTGCTCTATGAACATATGCTCCGATTGAAGAAGTCTTAGATCCTTTCCTGGAGACAAATTCTCGCAAAGAGGCCCCCCCTCTTTGGCTGGGGATTAACACTTGCTGCGGGGCCTCCTGCTCCGGCCCCTAGTGGGAGGCTGGGGGCGGGGTCCACGGGGTGGGGGTGGATTAGGGACACCCACAGCCCAGCTCTGAGAGACTCTTCGAGTGGGCTCCGGCCAGGCCCAACCAGGTGAACAAAAGGAGTGGCTCGCTGTCAGGGCTAGGGACTGGGGCCTGCGACCCATCCTCCAGAACCTTCTGGCGCCTCTGAAGTGAGAATTCGGGGCACGCTACTCTCCGGCCCGGCTCATCTGCGGCTGCTGGCATCTTGGGCTCTTCGGGTTCCCTGCAAGCGGCGTCCGGACGTCGGCTCCACGTCCGATGCCGTGGAGAAGCACAACTGGTTATGAAAAGGAGACTTTGGGGATGGGCTGGAGAGCCCCGCGTGGTACGGGGTTCCGGAATGCGGGTCCGGCTAGGAAGAACGGTGCGGAGCTCTCAGCGAACCAGAAGCTGGCTGCGCGCCTAATCTCTTATTCTCACATGCAGAATTGTTACCGCAAATCCCACCCGACCTCTCGGAGAGTGCTGGTACCCTGTGTTTCGATTTGATTTTCCTAAAATAGAAGCTCCCTGGGCCGCCACATAAACCCCGCTAGGCCGATTCCTTAGCCCTCCTGCTCGCTTTCCTCGCCTTCCTCGAGGTGCCGCAGGAAGCGGGAAACAGCAGCTTGGCGGTCGCCGGGCCTATGAGTTCCGCCGGCCGGGCCCGGATCTGGGGGCGCACAAGGCCCGTTTGGCAGAGACTCTGAGCCTCTACAGCTCCGGGCTCGCGGGCTGGCGGGGAACCAAGGGCGGAGGAGAGGAGGCCACTGCGGGTTCCATCTGGCTTCTTGACAGGCCCCTTCACAGGCTCAGAAGTGGCGGCTCGCTTGAGAGAGCCAAGGTCCCAAGGTAGAGATTGTGGTTGTCGTGTTCCGCGGGGGTGACCCGGTCTAGGCTGAGAGCCCGAGACTCCCCCCATTTCCCCCTTAGGGCCTGAGCCTGAGCTAGGCCGCAACGTAACTGCCTCTTTCAGCGACGGGGAGACCCGACCCGGGCTGCGGGAAGGAAGTAGGGTACGCCGACTGGGGAGCTGAGAGAACCCTAAGCTTCTACAGCTCGGACAGTCGAATTCTGAGGCGCCTCTGAAAGAAACAGCCTCTAAAATTTCCACCCCAACCCCTCAGGTCTGTATGCAGGAAGGGCTGGGACAGGGCCAGAGGTCATGGGGGGGTACTCAGCATCCCAATCCTATTCTCGGCGACCAGGTTGGGGCTGGGTCAGTCAGAGCTTCAAGATGGGGCTTTGCTTTCGCCCCACACCCACCAGTTTCTGCCCGGGGGGGGCGGGGGGGGGGGGGAAGGGCCCGGGCCTCCTTTCCGCGTCTTCCCAGCCCCCAGGCCTGGCTGCGCTCTGGGGCTGGTTGGCGTGAAAGTTTCAGCCTCTATCAGTACAAGCTTCCCGTGAGGTCACGTGAACAAATATGCTAGCATTTGAAGGCAGCGCCTGTTATTTCCCGACTTCAGGGGGTTTCCGGGGCTCTCTCCAAATCCAGAAAGGACCACGTTCTGAAAGCAAAACAAATCTTGAGCTCTGGGGGGCCGGGGAGAACTGGGCTGGAACCCAGGAGTGGGTGGGGGCACGGATGGTCAACGCTCTGGGCCTGGGAGTAGGACTGACGGGCGGGTGGACGACTGAGCTCAACGCAAGGGAAGCCAGCTTAGGGACTACCAACTCGTTCCTCCTGCGTTTATTGGTAGTTGAACCTCAGCCTGGTTCCGTTCTACCGGGAATTCCTAGTGCTCGGGTATATGGCCGCGTCTGCGAGCGCGCAAGACCAGGGTTGGGACAGTGTTGATTGCAGACAAAGGGGGAAGGCTTGCTCTGCCCCCCACTGGCGCCCACTCTGAGGCCGAGGACACCAGGTTTATGATAAATTGGGATCCAGGTAAGCAATTGCATGACAAAATGAAAATCTTTGAGCGCGGGGCTGCTTGCCGTCCTGAGCGGGATACTAAATATGATTTATTTTGTGTAATCTGTGATCTTGATTATTGCCAATTGGTGAGGCAGCCCGCGTAGACCTAGATGCACTTCTACATATACATCGAGAGGACGGTGATTAATCGTAACGAGGTGCGCTTTGTGGGAACGCTCCCCGCCTACCCAAAGGTTAGGAGGACACATTACCCTCCCAGGCTTGGAGGGTGGTCGGTGGCATTTGGGGGGCCTATTACAATGGCTGGGGACTGGAGGAAGTATTTTAGGGGGTCAATATGCAGTGATGAGAATGGGCTGAGAAATGAAATGAATAAAAATAAACTTTTTTTTTTTACACTGTCACTGCCAAAGTAAGATGGAGCGTCATATTAATTTTGTGTCTTTGGACTGCGCGGCTGAGCTTGGGCCGCTTGATTTATATGTATTTTAAATAAACTCGGTGGCCAGCCAGCTCTCTGCATTGTTCTGGGAGCAAGCTCCCCACATGCATGCCTCTTCCTCTTGATTTTGGCTTAATATTTTTTCTTGAGGGATTTAAAATGCTACTGAAGCTCCTCTTTCCCATTTCACCCTCAAATCAAGAGAATCCCCAAACTACCCAGAAGTGTTTTACAGGCTCCAGTACTGCTTCTGCTGAAAGCTAAATCATACTTTGTTTTGTGCATCCCATCTATCCTTTTGTTTACTTGTTCTTGGGAGGAGAAGACAACCCATCCAGGGTCTTTCCCAGGATAAGGCTGGAGTTGGCGGCTCCATGATTAGAAACATCACAGGGCCAGACCATACTGGGCCTCTGTGGGGAAAAGCCCTCCGATCACAAGGAGCACTAGCTTAGTTTCAGTTGGGGTGGGTCCCAGTGTGACAGGGTCCGACTTCTAGAGCTTTCTTCCTCAAAGAAGAGCAGTAAAGTTGTTTTGTCAATTGTCTGCACTTGGCTCCATCAGAACTTAAAGTCACTGGACATTTTTCTTTCTTGGCTGCCTTGGAGCTGCGCGCCTGCCAACTTAGTCAGCTGAATCCAATTACTGCGAGCAGCATTTCATTTGGCCCCATGGAGCACTCACTTATAACTTCCCCTAAAATTTCAATAATCTCCACCTCGGCTTCAAGCCGGCCCTATCCTAGAGTTTCCCTGGGTGCTGGTGGCGATGCGGTCTAGAGTCTGGAAGGCCTAGGACTAGCTGTTCAATGACAGCTACCCTAGAGGGGTTTCTTGCCATTCCCCTAGTATCTGGCTGAGAAATGGGGTACTTGAGTTGGTGGCCCAGAGCCAGCCAGGCTAAACCTGAGATTCCGGGAGAGCCAAAGGCCGGTACTGACGGTAGGTGGGCCAGGTAAGGCAGAATGGGAGAAGGCTGTGAGGTTCTGGGCTGGCCCACTTTGCCCAACTTAGGATAGTCTTTCCCTTCCGCTTCCCAAGCTTTGGCACCCAGAACGCAGAGCTTACCCTGATCTCCCAGGCGCAAACTTACCCTGTCCTCCGCCGCTGGGAAAACAAAATCTAGCTATAGGCGCTGAAGAGATCGGGTCTTTGGGTGGCCTTCCAGTTTAGCCCTTCTTCTGAGGGGACGCTCCTATTTCTAAAGAACACCATCTCAAAAATAAATAAATAAAATAATCAAGCGGCGAAAGTTGACGTCCGCCCACGTGAATGTATTATATAAAGCGGTTTCGGGACCCGCCGGCCCGAGATCTAGGGTACCTCGCGCCTCCGCCGCGCCGCCCTCGGGGCCCCGCCCAGCGGAGCCGGCTGGGGGGCTGCGGACGGGTGTCGTGGCTCCCCGGGTCGCCTGGGAAGCTGAGGCCGAGGCTCGAAGTTAGGAGCCCAACCGGGCCGGGATCTCTCCAAGGAGCTTCCGTTGGGTGTTCATTAAGGGGTGAGTTATTGCCGCATGAGCCAAAGGTCACTTCAAAGGCTTATGGCTGCGCGCTCTGGTCTTTTAAAGGGCTGGGGAAGCTTTGTGTGGGGCTTTCCCGGGCGCGGTTTAGTGTTTGCAAACTACTGAGTCGACAAATTGCACAGGGCAGATGTAAGAGGGGGAACTGTGTCTCTCTCCTTTCACCTGACGGGGCGGGCACCCGCTGAGCGAGGCAGCGGTGCCTCCTCTGTGTATTCGGTATGGATGGAAGGGATATTTGTTTCTTAGGCTGCTTGCCGGATGATCCCAACATAGGCGTTGACTGTCTAGGTCAGGTGTGTGGTGGCTGCTTACTGGAATAAAATAAACCCCAAGAAATAACTAGATATAATGCACAAGAAATAGGACCCAGCTCCCTCTTCACCGGGGCTCTTCGTGTCAGCCCCTGACTAGGACTCAGCCAGCACTCAGACCCATTTACAAGTCCACTTTCCTGCTGTCCGAAACGGTCTCCTCTTCTCCACACCTCATTCTGTACTACCGTTCTCTTCTGCCCTTGGAGGAGTGGGTTGGCCTCCGGGTTTGGGGCACCTGGAGCACCTAGAGTTTGGCGGTTGCAGAGTCGGGGGTAGGAGTGTTGCCTGTTTTCTCTCACCTCCGATCCACTTGGCCAGCCTAGTGGCCTGAGGATCTGGTGCTTCGTTCAGTACAGGACTCTTACCCCTTACCCCATCCTGCAAAGGATTTTGATGTTGTGACCTCCTGCTCTCCTGGAGATAACTGAGCCTCCTTTCTGCCAGCCTGTGCTAAGGGTCCACAATGTCTACGGGGCACCATATACAATAGTCACATGGATTATGATGACACCCTTAAAGAGGAGTAAGGCCTCTGGACATGTGTTTGTAAGAAAGAACAGACTACCACTGAAGAGTTTTCCATTTTGTTCCAGATTCGTCTTTACAGAATATCAAAAGAAACCCGAAGAGCCTACAAAAAGAGTTAGAGACAAAATTCAAGGGAAAAACAATCACACACACATGATTGTGGTGAGTGGGTGTGTTTTAAAAAATGATTTCCACTACATTTCCATCTGTCCTGCAATTCGAGGTAGCTATTTCAGAATTCATACTTCAAGACATAAAACAAAGAGCGGCTTTGAAGTGGATCACCTCGGTGTGAACTGCCGCCCTTACATGATAAGCGATCATCGGGCCTTCAAATTTATGGCGCTTTAATGGGGCGAGCCCAGTACCTTAAATGCAGGGTATATTGCGGTATTGAGTTATCTGGATCAAATAAGAGTGATTTAGAAGGCCTGTTCTGGGCTTCCCAAAGGGCTGAAGAGACTCAGGCTGAGAAACAGGAAGATTTGGACAGAAAGCTGTCCCAGCAAATAAACTCTCTCCTGAGCAAACCCAAGTAGCAAGGAAACCCAGAGCAGAGAAAATCGTTTCTGGGTTCCAGAGAATTCGTGAGGATGCCTAGGCAAGAGTCGTGTCCACAGGAACGACGTCCTTGGGCAGCCAAGGCCCTGGTTTAGCCGAACCAAGGAGAGGAGCCGAGACCAGCTAGAACCTTAAACAATTTTTAGCGAAATCGAAGCAACCAGCACTCCATTCCTCCCCCCACTCCTCTCTCAACTTACAAGACTGACTAGCGGTCGGTGATTTATAACAGTTGCGATTGCGGTGCTAGTCACAGCCCGGCGACTGTCGCTCCCGCCCTTCCCAAGCCTCCCGCCCTTCCCACGGCCGCGCCGGGCCGGCCTCCGCGTGTCCTGGCAGGTCTCCCGGCGTCCCGAGGCCGTGGCAGGCAGTAGGGCTTCGGCCCGGGCGGAGCTGAGCGCACCTTCCATCCGGCAAGCGGCCGCCAAGCAGAGCTGCAGGCGGAGGCGGGCGCCGGTCATTTTATATAATCCCCCTGCTAGCCGGGCGCGGGGCGCTGGCCGGGAAAAGTGCGGAGTAGAGAATTCTTTTGCTGCGCTTCCTCCTACGCGGAGCCTCTTTTCCACTTCTGAAAAGTGCCGAGCCTTGGGAAGTGTTTTTCTTTTCATTCGTTACTGAAGCGTTTACTGCTGCCGAGCTTGCAGTCATAAATTTTGTTACAAACCACAATGACAGGTGCATTGATATGCACCGTGAGAGCTCCAGCCGCTTAATAACCTCGTCCCCTGGCCGCTGTGAGCGCCTTTTATTTATTCGGTATCATATTAGGTATTGATCCCGGGCAGAATTAAGTGCAATGAGCGAGTATCAGGGCTCGCCTGCTTCCGAGGCGCGGCGGGCTGGCGCTACCCGGGAATGAGCGGCGGTCACTCCGAGGCCGCCTGCCTGGGGTCTGGGGGCCGTTTGGCCTTGCATTCTGGACCTGCTGTTAGGCTTCCAAGCTGAGTTGGGTAACTTCCTAGGGACCACGAGAAAGGACAAGCCGTACACCGTTTGGTGTCCTTCCTCCTGGAGAGGCCAGAGTTGATGTTAGAGGGGTCCTGGAAAGGCTGCTGTAGTTGGTTTAAGGGTTTGGGGGGTAAAGGGGTGGCAGAATGAGAGGATAGGGCTGCAGAGGGCTTCGGAAGAAAAGCTGATTCCCGCTCAGCCGCCCCATCCCCCTACTAGGATAGTCTTCCCATTCACCTATAAAGGCTTTTGGGATCTGGAACCCAAATGAGCAAAGGCACACACACACACATACAAGAAGAAAAAAGAAAAAAAAAAAAAAAAAAACAGAGAACGAGAAAGCCTTTTTAAATAGGGGGTGATCGAAAAGATGAGCCACTGAACAGTTGACCATTGTCCAAGTGATTTATGACCCATTCCTGCTTTTTAGGTTCAAGCAGAGTTCACAAGGAGTAAGGATTTCTGGAAAGAAATGAGGCCCCTTTACCAGTTTTGTAACAATATTCTCACATTTTGTTTTAGGATAGGTGGTTTCTTTGGAGTGCTGAAATTTTTTTTCTTTCTGGGGCTGCAAAGCTGAGAGCGCTGCTGCCCTTGTTTCTAAGGGAATAGACATTAAAGTGGTGGATCATCTTTGAGTTGGTCCCAAAATTCCTTCAGACAATGAAAACAGAGGCAGGAGAACAAACTGCTTACTCAAGAAGTTGCCCAGTATTTATCTTTTTGAGTTCTGTATACAGAGTTTCCCCCACTACAAATATGCCATAGGAACAAATATATATATATATGTAAAACCACCCCAAAGACCTGGTCACTTCCTAAAGCAGCAATATTAATGCAGCTGATTGGCTTATCAAGATAAACTTGGTCCACCTAGGAGGGGGAGGAAGGAGATGTGTTGCTTTTGTGGTCATTGTAAATGGAATGACAGAAGCAGCAGCTTGCATTCTGGTGGTCTGAGTGTCAAATGTGACCATTAAACATCCAGAAGGTCCAAGGTTTAATACTAGAAGCAGAATCCCAGAAATCCCTGCCACTTAACCAAACCCAGACTGCCTGGTCCCTTGGCCCTAGGGCAAATACATATAAATATAAATCACAGAATGGGGATTTAGCTGTCCATTTGATATTCAGTGACTCTAATATTAAGAGACTATAGAAAACGAATGGAAAGAAATATGGAGTCCAACATTGTTAGGTAGATACTCTAACTTCATACATTTAAAAACAATAATGTAAACAATTCTGATACAAACAATTCAAAAAATGTAATATCCTCATATTCCAGTATCTCACTGAGAAGGGTCTATCTCATCAAGATAAATGGCATATTCACTTAGATTCAAAAACAAAATGAACAGTGCTACCAAATAACAAGCAAAGACTAATTTTCAAAAATTTGAAAATATTTTTAATTGGGTTAGGCTCTTTGGTGAAAGTGGAAGAAAAATGAGAGAGTGGAGAAGTGACTTAGGTTTAAGAGTGGTCAAATCCATCTGGCCACATAAACTGTCTAGAGAATAAGGTCCATCATGATGATCACAATGGAATTAAGAAGCATCTCTGGGGAGGAAAGTTGCCTGAAAGATGAGATCAAGAATTAAGACCAGGGAGCTGACCTATGAGTTTTCTTTCTAAGACAGACCAAAGTGGTTGAATAGCATTAGTTATACTTTAACTTCTTAGGAGCCTTTGAGGAGAAAAGGGAGAAGGGTGAGATGAGAAAACTCCAAGAGTCTGGGGACACAAAAGGGGTAGAATTTTTCTTGTTAATTTTTGTTTGTTATCATGTCATCATTTCTCATTGGTTATGGGTTGGGTGGGAGATGGGATAAAATAGATAATCCATAGAAGAGGTCAATAATAATATCTATTTATATAAGATATTATTTACATAAGAGATCCAGAATAAAAAACATTAATGTTATAAAGAATTCTCCATTCTCACATGGTCATGCAAACTATGTATTTCAAAATCTAAACCTTTTTTGCCAATCTCTACTGGTATCCATTTAAAAATAGTGGGATGGACAAAGTTAAAGTTTTAGAAAAATGTGGATGAAGGACAAAACAAAACTCAAAATAAGCCTGGGAGTTTCTTAAGTCCTATTCTTGGTTTTCATCTCCTAGTTTTTGACACTGTCCATTCCCCAGTACTGAACTGGGCGGCTTCTTCTGCTGTCACTGGAAAGGAGACAATCCAGGTTTCCATGAAAGATGCTGTGATTTTGAAACCAGGTGGGAAAGATACTTTGTGTGTGTCTGTGTGTGAACATTTGCTGTTCTGAAAGTGTTATAGGAGTTTCTTTTGTTCACTTACAACCCTAGGATGACCCAGTGATTGACTAATTGATTCATTCCTTCTTTCTGTCATTCAACAAGAATTTATCACACTTACTGCATGCCAGATACCAGGCTAGATGTTAGAAATATATACTTGAATAAGGCACAGGCCCTCCCTGCAAGTAGCTCACAGTCTAGTTAAAATTTATGAGGGACTTAAAAGCTTTTCCATGAAGGTTCAGAGGCTAAATTGACAATACTGGAGCAAGAAAAATGCATCTAAGGGAGGGGGGAAAAAGCCCCTTCCTTAGGCTGGAACTGAACTGAAGAGAAGATGGATCTTGCCTTTGGTTAGGAGGAAAGTTTTCTAGCTTTTCCTAGGGTTCAAGTTAAACCACCCCAAATCCCAGATTGTACACCTTTCCCCTCCTCCTCTCCAGGAAGTGGGTGGGCAGCAGTGAGCCTAGGGCTTATCTCTTATCTTTCTATATTGACTGGTCTTGCCAATGACAGTCCCTCTGGGGCCTCTCACTTTTCTTGGCAGGTCATCTGGGGCCTGGGGCTGGTCCACCTTCCCTCTCAAAATAGCTAGACATTGGCGGTGGTGGTGAAGGAGAAGGTGGCAGTCAATGTTATTTGAGCAGGGTCAGCAGGCCCTGGAGCTTCCTGAGTGCACAATGCAGAAGGCTGCTTACTATGAAAACCCAGGACTCTTTGGAGGCTATGGCTACAGCAAAGCCACGGATACCTATGGCTACAGTGCCCCACATCAGCCCTACCCACCTCCCGCCAACTCCCTGGACACCGATTACCCTGGCTCAGCCTGCTCCATTCAGAACTCTGCACCTCTTCGAACCCCAACCCACAAGGGGGCTGAACTCAATGGCAGCTGCATGCGACCTGGCACTGGAAATGGTCAGGGTGGTGGTGGTGGCGGCAGCCAGCCCCCTGGTCTGAACTCAGAGCAGCAACCACCACAACCCCCTCCTCCACCACCAGCCCTGCCTCCATCCTCACCCTCCAATCCTGGAGGTGGGGTACCTGCCAAGAAGACTAAGGGTGGGCCCAATGCTTCTGGATCCTCCACTACCATCAGTAAGCAAATCTTTCCCTGGATGAAAGAGTCTCGACAAAACTCCAAGCAGAAGAACAGCTGTACCACTGCAGGTAGCTCTCTAAGGGGAGGGGGGCGGGACGGACATCCCATCCAGGGCCACTAATCAAAGTCTCTTCCAGACTGACTCCCTGTTCACTTTGGAACCAAGAGACTCGGGGGGGGGGGGGCTGGAAGTGCAATATTGGAGGCCATATGTCTAAGCTCCTCCTTCGTAGTATCCCTGATGGGGGTCCTACCTTTGCAATGACAGGGTGCTCACTTCCATTCCAAGCAGCTAATGTGATTGCTGGACAAGTCTCAGTTATTACTAGAGAGCTCTTCCTTATATTGACTTAATGTCTGTTTTCTGAGGCTGCTGGTTAGAACTCAAGCTTCAGTGTTCACCTAACAACCCTTCCAAATTTGGAGACAGGTATGATGATTCCCAGGCTGAGGGGGTCATGTAGCCCATATCACATGAATCCCACTGTCTTAAATTAAAAAGAACTAACATTTTTGGAGTTCTGCCTATGTTAGGAACCAATCTAAGTATGCACTATTAATTCTCCAAATATTTTTTCGAGGTAGGTATACGATAACATCCTCATTTTACAGATAAGGAAACTGAGTATTAGGGAGGGTAACTGACTTACCCAAGATCACAAAACTACAAAGTGGTAGCTTTGAATCCCAAGAGCCAGACTCCAGAGCTCCTCACAAGACATAATCACAGAACTTTACTTGGTTCACCCAAGTCCAATTCTCCCTGTTCCAGCAAATCCATAATGGAAGGAGGTTATGTCCTGGGGAAATAGGATATGCCCTTAAGCAGGAGCTGCCTAGGGACTCTCTGAGGTGAGGGAGATTCTAGAGTTCAGAGGGTCTTCCATAAACTCACCAGGGTGTGTGGAGAAGCCCTGAAGTCTGCTCACTCTCCCTGTTCAACTTGCTTGGTTCCTGGACTTTTCTGGAGGCACAGGCACAGTGTGTTCTTTGATGCAGTTTATCTTCAAGTAGATGAACCTGCTTCCAGGTGCAGGGTTAGTTTGAGGCCTGGGATGTGACTTATCAGTTCTCTGGTTTGTCCCATGCTCTGGGGAAGGGGGGCTGCTGCTCCTAGGTAGAAAGTATCTTCCAGCTTGCAAGCTTTTTCTTTACCCTCCCTCCTCAACTGCAGGCCCAGGCCCTCCCTCCCAGAAGAAATCCATTTGTCTTCCTAGGGAGGGAGTGGACAAGCAGCTGAGAGGTGGCAGGGTGGTGGAAGGCAGTGTTCAGGCTGCTGCTGCTAGCACTTCACTACTCAACATACTGGCAGCCTGGCCCTGGGTGCCCTAAAACTCCAGGGCATATTTTAATGATTTACCACCTCCCTGCCTCTGAGTGCAGAATCCTTGGGTGCAGATGGACTGGAGTGGGATGCCAAGATCCCCACCCCCACTCCTTGCCAGTTTGGGGCTGCCTTCCTCCCAGTAGCAGAGGCTGGGGGGGGGGTGATCAAAGAAGCCTGCACCGGAGGCTTTTCATCTCTCATTATAGTTTTTCATCACCTTTGGGTGGGATAGTGGGCTAGGCTGGAGGGAATGGGTGGGCAGAGTGACCTTAGAAGGCAAAAGAGGGTTTCAGGTGCCTCTAACTTTCAGGTGCCTCTAACGGGTAGGCCAGAAGAGTCCCTAGGAATTTCACGTCTCAAGAGCCCCTCCCTCAACTAAGCCAGGATTGGAGGTGGGGGGAGGGTGGAGAAGAAGGGAACCAGAGAAGCACCCTACTCCTGCCCTGCGTATCCCCATCTCTCACACTCAACGCAACCCCCTTTCTCCCTCCCTACCCAGGAGAGAGCTGCGAGGATAAGAGCCCGCCGGGCCCGGCGTCCAAGCGAGTGCGCACGGCGTATACAAGCGCTCAGCTGGTGGAGCTGGAGAAGGAATTCCATTTCAACCGCTACTTGTGCCGGCCCCGCCGGGTGGAGATGGCCAACCTACTGAACCTCACCGAGCGCCAGATCAAGATCTGGTTCCAGAACCGGCGCATGAAATACAAGAAGGACCAGAAGGCCAAGGGCATTCTGCATTCTCCAGCAGGCCAGTCCCCCGAGCGCAGCCCGCCGCTCAGCGGCGCCGCGGGCCACGTGGCCTACTCCGGCCAGCTGCCACCGGTGCCGGGCCTGGCCTACGACGCGCCCTCGCCGCCAGCCTTCGCCAAATCGCAGCCCAACATGTACGGCCTGGCTGCCTACACGGCGCCGCTCAGCAGCTGCCTGCCGCAGCAGAAGCGCTACGCAGGGCCCGAGTTCGAGCCCCATCCCATGGCGAGCAACGGCGGTGGCTTTGGCAGTGCCAACCTGCAGGGCAGCCCGGTGTACGTGGGCGGCAACTTCGTCGACTCCATGGCTCCCGCGTCCGGGCCCGTCTTCAACCTGGGCCACCTCTCACACCCGTCCTCAGCTAGCGTGGACTACAGTTGTGCCGCGCAGATACCTGGCAACCACCACCACGGACCGTGCGACCCTCACCCCACCTACACAGATCTCTCGGCCCACCACTCGTCTCAGGGACGTCTGCCCGAGGCCCCCAAACTGACACATCTGTAGCGGCCACAGCCGCCGCCGCCGCCGGCTCTTAACTCGCGGCTCAGTTACCTCTCTTGGTGGGGGAGGGGGAATGGCGGGCGGGGCCCGCGAGGCGGCTCGGTGACCCCCTCCCTGCTCTGGCCCGGCCCCCCCTCCCGGGTCTCGAGCCTCTAGCGGCCGTGGCGCAGGCGACCGGGCCTCCCCTCCAGGCGCGCCCTCCTTTGGGTGACTCGCCATAAATCAGCCGCAAGGATCCTCCTCTGTAAACCTGACAGTGCCGTGTACTGCGGACCGAGGGACTCTAATCTGGTAATGGTGTCCCGAAGGTAAGTCTGAGACCCATCGGCGGCGCGCCCTGCAGAGGGTCCAGAGCCCAGAGAGCCCCGGGCCTGGCCCAAGTCTAGCTTAGTTTCGGAGATCTTAATTTATGTGCTCCTTCCCGTCCCATAAGGATTGCATTGGACTCAACGATCTGTATTTATTATTTGAAGCGAGTCATTTCGTTTCCCTGATTATTTATCCTCGTCTTAATGTATTTATGTGTATATTTGTAGAATTCCTCCAGCCGGGTTTAGGAACGCGCTCCCAGGCCGCAGGGGCCACATTTCACCTCTTTAATCCCCTTGGTCTGAACTAGTTGAGAGAGTAGTTTTGAACAGTTGTAACTGTGGCTGGTGTTTGTAGTTGATGTACAGGAATAAGACCTCGAATTGTCCTTCCTGGGTAGAGTGAGGCAGCCCGTAGCGTGGCTTGACACCCGTTACTCATTTCTCAACAGCCTCAGCCCTTACCACTCTACACAATTTATTGATTTCAAATTGTCTGGTACTATTTGAAGAAATATTTAGAATAAAAAAAAAAATTCTCAGTCGGAAGTGTATCTGTGTTAATCATGCATACTTGCAAGCATAACACCCTGCCTTTATTACAATTGCCCTAGACAAGGTCCTGAAAGAGGGTAACCCTTTAAAATTAAACACACACAAAAAATTATTTGAAGTCTAGCGCATAAATTGGTTCTGGGGATACTTGATTACATTCCAACAATTGACATTAAGAAAGCATATCTGAAGATGCAAAACTAGCAATCATTCTGGTCTGGGTGAGATGATTTTGTAGGCTTTTCTCAGCGCTGTTGCTGATTCTACCGTCCTCTTTCTACTCATGAATCTACTTTTTTTAAGAATCCATTTACATTGGGGAGGTCAGAGCTCATTTTTCTGCTTAAGTAATAAAAAATAAACTTTGAAAGAAAATTGACAATCAAAAGACACAAGAGAAGACTATGAAAGATTGAGCTATGAAAAAGCTAAGGTGAAGAAAAAGAAAAGGTCATTTGGAGACACACCTAAGCTTTTTCACTAGAAAACGCTGTCTTAATTTTTTTTTCCCTTTGTAGTGGTCGGTGGTTCATTTCTAAAGAAAACACACATTCCTTGCGATGTAAAGTAATAAAATGTTTCATTAATGGAACATAATAAGTATAAACACCTTGTTTATTCCTGTTTCTTTGTACAAAACGGGCGAAAATGTCTTCAAGGATTTATAACCATTTTGTAAATATTAGCTTGGCGTTAATTAGGGGTGGACAACTTATACTCGCTTATCTGGGAGAGGGCATTTGGCTAACGCCTTCAGATAAGGTTTAATTCTTTTGTATTTCAGCAAAGTCGGCCCACGCATCTCTATTTGGTTTGACAAATAATGCAACTCCTACTACATCCCCTGGTGACACGAGGTGAAATTCCTATTGTGTGGAAATAATTTAACTCCTAATCTTCTGGTGGAACAACAATCGTTTCTATTTGGATGTTTGTGTTTCGCTGAATAATGATGGCTCAAAATAATATCTAGTTTCCTTGTTCTTTTGTGCTGTTTTTAAAATGGCATGTTAGAGTGGAGGTGGGAGGGGGATAGCCTTTTGCTAAAATTCACTTTATCCGAGCAGGTTTAAAGTATACATGTTGTAGAAGTGTATCAGCAGAATAAATTACTTCATTCGAAGGCATATTTTACCCACTTTCAAGGCTTCAAATTGTTTTATATAAAATTTGCATCCATAGGCAGGATTTCTTATTGTCTTGAAGAAATTATTTTTTAAACTATTACGGAAATCAAAGAAGAGCTTGCAGGGTTTACAATCCTCTTTCTTAACTGGCGAAATATTAAATAGATGAATTGTCAGGCTGTTTAGATTCAGCCAGGTTTTCCCTCATCTCCTCTTCCTACCATAAGTAATAATAAAAATACATAATCTATCATGACTCCAGGCGTTTTCCAGTGCGGTGTGTTACCGCGGAGTATCTGCTGAGTCTGCGGGTGTCTGCAAGGCCCCAAGTGTCATCTGCGGCTTAGGGTTTCATGGATTAGACTTTAAACGGTGTCTAGCCGGGTTGACATCAGCTTCTTCTCACACTCTGGTTCCAAGCAAGTGCAGGGTTGGTGGTGCCTATCCAGGTAGCCTAGCCACAGTCATCCCATAGCACCTGTCTCCACTGGAGGTGTTGGGGCTTTCTCTCAACCCTGTAGGTCCCTGAGGCTGGTGAAACGGACTTGGAGCTGTTGGGGCCCGGGTCATGTGAGGAGCACGCTCAGTCGCTCCAGGCACGGTGGGGGCGGCAGCGAGTCCCGGAGGACGCGTTCCCGCGTGGCCGCCGGTGGGGCGTGTGGAAGGGGGCCGCACAAAGGTTGTGAGCGAGAGACAGCCGGAGGCCACGGTACAGCCATTTAAAACTTCATAAATTATAAACAAGCCGCCTTGGCTTTCACCATAAATTCCGCTCCTTTTGAGCCTGCAATTAGTGTTAGGAAGCACCCGAGTCTAAACACAACCAAATGGGCCCTCAGAAGGGCCCTAGTGGCCGAGGTTGCAGGCCTTTCTTTCTTCCCCAGTGCCACCGTCTCCGCACGCGAGGTTCGCACACACAGCTAGCTTTCTCCTCCCCCGCCACCGGTACACACTCAGCTGGGTTCCCGCTTGGAGAGAGAAGGTCACAATAGCTGCTCTGACGGCGGAGGCGCCCGCCCGCCTCCTCCCTCCGGGTCTTCCAGCCACAGAAAGCATGGGGGAGGGGAGCCTCAATGGCGCCCTGGGCCCAGATCTCTCCTCCTGGGTGGCTCGCCGCGGGATGAGAGGGATTGGCAAGGGAAGGGTTCCTACCCTCTAACCTGACTCTTTCTCCTGGGCCTAGCCTGAGGGGGCATGGGTGAGTGTACCAAAGCTTCCAGGGGCAAAGGACTGAGGGCTTTCTGGGAGCGGCCACACCATTGTGTACGCAGCTTCCTCATGGGCTCTGCAGCTCGGGAGGCCACACAAAGGCAGCGCTGGGCCCGCTAAAGCTGACGGTGGGAAAGGGCCAGGCCAGCCCTAGACATTGGTGTCTGGGAGGTCCACCTTGCCTCCGAGTAGGAAATGGTTCTCTGGCTCAAGCTGAGGCCCGCTTTGCTTCCCAGCCCCCACCTCCCAATGAGACCGGTTTTGGGTGGCGAGGTTCAGGGAGGTTGTGGAGCCAGCTGCAGTCTGGAAAAAGGGATCAGGGCCAAGAAGAGCTCAAGTCCGCTGACGAGGGTGGCAGTGATTTGGTCAATCCTGGTTACTCTGTCCAGGTTATCAAATGTGGACTAAGTCCCCGATGTAGAGGCGAGGCACTGTTATTTTATAGCTGCAACATGGGGGGATGGGAGAGTTGCCATTGCAATCAGGAGAAGCACATGACCCAGCCTCCAGTGCAGTGACTCACTTGGGCCAACCAGAGGGAATGGGGAAGGCCTAGAGGGGAGTCCTGGCTGAGGGAATAAAGGGAGATTAAGTACCAATTCTGCCTCCTGGCTTTCAGACCTCAGACTCATCCAGGGCCCTGACAGATAAAAATCCATCTCTGATGGAATCATTAAGTTAACCATCCATTTGTACCATTTCTTTGTGCAGGCTTTCAAATGAGAGTGAAGAAGAGAATAGAGAGCCAGTACTTTACCCTTGGTGCAGCCTCAAGCCTAGTCCCTATCAGAGACACATCAGCCAGATTGGTTTCTGAGGCCCCAGAAGCTGCTAACCTTGCTGAACAAGATTTTCCAAATTTCTATTTGTAAGGAGTATTAAAAGATAGTGATTACCTATACTAGCTACTTGTCCCATTTCCCTCCTCCAGTCTGTATGAACTAGCTGACTCTCCCTTGAGTGAAGTCCATCTTGGTATCCAGCAGCCTAGGAGGCCAGGCTCTCCATCTGTTGAGGTTTTTCATTAGGGAGGGTGAAGAGGATGAGTGTGGGTGTATGTGTAAATAACAAAGAAGTATCCTTGCATTCTAATAAAAATTGTTCCTCTGTTTGACCTGAGTGAGCCAGAAGTTTGTCTACACCTTTAGTATTTCAAGGACAATCTCAGACTTGTGTTGACTTTATCCTGAGAATTAGCTGGTATTTCCTTCTGAAGTCAAGAATCAAATGATTATAGTTATAGATCTAGAAAAGTCTTCATCTGGAGGTTCTTGGCATTACTTTGGTCCTTTTTTTCAGAAACTGTAAGAACAGAATAGGAAGAATAGAAATTTGCAAGATGATTAAGTAAAAAGGCCAAGAGAGGCAGAAGGCCCCAGAAATTAGAGACCTGATCTCTTCAGGGCAGTACAACTGACCAGAGAGGCTCTGCCTAGGGTCTCCATGAGCACACCCACTCCTAGACACTTCAGACATGGAACTTAGACTGGGCTGTCAGCCAAGTTCTTACCACCTTTGAAGACTGACTTAGTTCTCTCGTAGAGAAGGAGATGGTGAGAAGAAAGATCATATAGATGAATCTTCTGCACTTGCAGCATTGGTAGTGCTGGTGGTGCTGGAAGGTGAGTAGAGAGAGAGGATCATCACAAAGGACGAAATACGCTTTCACTGTTTCCTTACATGACTATCTATGGAGTCCAAGGTTAGTGCCAGATGAATATAGATACCTGGCTTAAACTCATTCCTAAACATTTCCCCCAGGTCTCTCACACATCTTGACATTTTGGAAAACTACAAAGGCCCATTTTCAGGCCAAGTCTAGTCAGAGGTACAGTGAACAAAAGGTTTCCACACATCCTGGAAAAGCCACACTAGATGGATATCTACTTGCAGTAGCTGTGGTAGATGAAGGTCCACAGATCAGCAAAGCAGAGCTACTGAGTTATTCTCCTTGTCCTTGATAGGGTGGCAAAATACTTGGCCAGTCCTATAGTTAGTTTGGATCATTTCCTGGAGGAATAAGATCTGGAAAACGACAGAGGTAGAGTTTTAACATTAGTAGGGCCCAGGGCTAAAACCAGGCCAGGAGAACTTGTCAAGTCAGGGCTTTTCTGAAGGAGGGGGGAATGGTACCCCTGACTTGTGGGGACATAAGAGGGCCTTTTGATGACTCTATTGTTCAAAGAGATGCCCTAGAAACCTCCTCTCTACTGTTTCCCAATGGTTGATCCATCCTGGAAACTGGGATGGCTGGCCTGAGCTAAGCTTCAGGCTGCGGTAGTTGCAGACTTGTTTTCAGCCTCCCTCAAGCGTCTCCTGCCCCTTGGGGTAGCCACACAGCCAGCCGCGCCGCCTGCAGAGAACACACAAAGGGAGCCCCCACCGCCCTCAGACCTTGGGACGCTCTGGGAAGGGGGCTGGCCAGAACCCTGAGTCTGGGTCCTACCCCCCTACTCCCTGCCCCCCGCGGGAAAACAATAGCCGCCCCCTCACGGGGCACTGTGCAGCAGCCTCACAAAGGCGGGCCGGGCCCGTGCCACCACGTGACACGAGTTGGCTCTGTGCTCTCCACACTGCCACAGGACAGTTTACAGAGCGCGGGAGCAGCGAGGCTGCGGATGGGTGTTCCTGCATCGACCGAAAACAGTTTCTGAAAGACAAACGGTGAGTTAATCACCCTACCGGCTGGCGGCCGAGTCCACTCTCGCCTTCGAGGGGGCCTGGGGAGGGGACCCTGGTGGAGGATTTCTCTAGGGTGAGGGGCGGGTGAGGTTGCTCCTATTAAGAGTTCATCAATCACCCAGTGTGCACTTTTCGTTCGACAGCGGTTCCTCCTACTTCAGAGGAAGTCAGGGCCAGCTGGGATCCGACCAGAAATCCCAAGCAGAGGAGACGCAGGCGTCGCAGGGGGGACGCAATGGAGGGCACGACCAGTCGCGTCCCAAGCTCGCTGGGGAGCAGCTCAACCAGGGCACGATGACCCAGGAAGGGCTGTCTGGTCACCTCCTCACAATGGTGGTCAGTCTACACTGCCGCCCGTTACCCCATTCTCGGGCTACTCTGGTCACCCAGAGCCATCCCAACCCACCTACACCCACCCTGCTCCTTGCTAGTGACCCTCTCCCCAAATCAATGCACCCCCTGCTTGCCCTAGTGACACCATTAAACACTGATAACCCCCAGAGAGGGATGAATCCATCTCAGGCGGGGGCAAGGAAAATCCCAATGGGTTTTAAAGGTTTGAAAAAGATCTTCCTAGGAACTAGAATTCAGGAGAGAGTCTGAACCAGCTTAGCTTCCACACTTCCCTGCAGAAGGATTTGTGTAGGAGGAAGCAGAATAAATTGGCTGTTGAACTTGGAAGTAAACTTGAGTGCTATTTTAAAATAATAAAAAATATACTCAAAACACCAACCACATGGATATACCTCTCCTTTCTCTTCTGATGTGCGTGAAAGTCTCAACCATTAAGGATTCATTTTAGAAACACCATAAATAGATAAACTGCCACCTTCTGAGGGCAAGAGGGTTAGGATGTGTGGTGGCTGAGAAGCACAGAATACCCTCTTTGGAGTGATACATGCCTTTTCCTTGCAAATTCTAATTCCTTTAACTCTTATTGGGTGACATCTGCTAAAGTTGGTTAAATGGGTTGCCCCTACCCAAAGGAAAGAGGCCTTGAAGAGCAGAAAAATCTCTCTTTTCATCCTCATGGGCAAGAATTACTTGCTGGGGAGAAAAGCTATGGATGTATATGCTGAGGCACTAAACCTCACACTGACTGTTCTAAACTCATTGAGCAATGAACATACCAGTCCTGCTATCCTTGGTTCTCCGCCTTCTATCAACACCCACGGAACAACTCCTATATGCACTATGCACGGCTCTGGGATACAAAGATGAGTCACTAATAGATTGTGTCCTTCAGTCTAGTGTAGGAAAGAATCCTAAAATACTGTGACAAACGCTGTAACTGCTGTGCAACCAAAATGTTCCTGGACCAAAGAGAAAGGATCCACAAAGTAATATAGTGTCAAGAAAGACTTCACAGAGGAGGTGAATTGGGGAGTCCTGGTGTGGCGCTGTAGGATAATACACTGGACTGCAAGGTCAGTTTGGACAGCAAGGTCGGTGGTTCAAACTCACCAGCCACTCCTCAGAAACCCCATACAGGTTCCAGAACTGACTCAACAGCTCTTAACAACAACGTATAACAAAACACTCATTCACCAAAATGAGGAATACAGGAGAGGAAAGAGAAGAATTTGCAGGGAAATGTAGTGTCAAGAAAAACTTCTTATAGAAGGTGAATTAGCGCCCCTTAAATATAGGAGTTTTTCAGAGTTAAGGAGGGAGAGCATACTAGGAGAGGGAGCACACAAAGCAGAGAGGAAAGAAAGACCCAGGTCTGGGCTTGGAACAATGGGGGTAGTTTGTTGTGGGGCATCCTAAATAGAAGAGGTTGCACAGAGCCAATGTTAAGAAGTATAGACTTACTCTGTAGGCAGTGGGGAGTCATTAAGGGTTTTAAAATGAGATGTGAGGTTACCTATTTGGAAAGGTAACTCTTGGGAATATTGTGTCTGGATGAGGGAAAGTGAGATAGGATGTAAAACAAACAAAAAACTTAGAAGCTGCTACAAGAGAAACTAACATAACAAGGTAGAAGAGAGAGACTTTGAGGTGGTAAAATGTATCGGGCCTGGTGACCAACTGGATGAGTAAAGAGAAGTTACAGATGGTAATACTTATGTTTCTATTCTGAAAGCCTAAGTGGGTGGTCACCCTGTTCACCAAAAGGAAAAATTCAGGAGAGAGAAGAGAAGATTTGTCAGGGACATCTAATGTGTTCAATTTGTAGGTCTAGATTTTATAGCTTTGCTTTGCTACTGATAAATTGTATCAAATTCACGTAATCTTCCAGAGCCTTGGTTTCATCATCAGTAACGGTGAAACCACTGGTGGGGTGGCATGCTATCAAGTCGGTTCGGACTCATAGACACCCTATATAGGGTTTCCAAGGAGTGGCTGGTGAGCTTGAACCACCGACGTTGCAGTTCAAGCTGAACTTGCAGTCCAGTGCGTTAGCCTGTGGCACCATATCAGGGCTTGGGTTAGTAGTCTAACACATAACCACTAAGCAGTCAATAAATAAATCTACCAATTATGTTTCTCATTAGAGCAGTGTGTGTGTTATAGGTATTGATTGATATCTTCACCAAGTCCAAGTGTGTGTCCTGTATAAAGCTAAGACCTACACCTTCCTGCCCAACTTACCATGTTAATCACTATTCAAAACCCTGGGGGAGGGTAGACAATGAGAAATAGAGCTCATGGAAATCAATAACAGCAGTATCCTGTTGTCCTACAGCTTTCCAGATAACTGGTATTTAGTACCAGATCGGAGTCCTGGTATGACATTGTGGGTTAATGCGCTGGACTGCAATCTTGGTTTGAACCACAAGGTCAGTAGTTCAAGCTTGCCAGTTGCTCCTTGGAAATCCTATATGGGATTGCTATGGGTTGGAACTGACTCAACAGCATTTAATAACAACAGTACCAGATTAGATCAGATTGTTAGTTAATAAGAGCTCCTATGCTCCTTTCCTCCCCAAGGGCTACTCTCCAGAGGATTTATGCAAAAATGTGGTCTTGGTAGCAGACCACTGAAGAGGAGACCTCTTAGTACATGTCAACATACACAAAGAAAACTACAAAATACGACTACAAGAAAACAAGAGACCTGCAGGAACAAAAACATATTCCATGCTTGAGGATAGAATGACTTAGCATTGTGAAAATGTCAGCACTACTCAAAGCAATCTATAGCTGAAATGCACTCCCAATCCAGATCCCAACATCATTATTTAAAGAGATGGAAAAATAAATCATTAACTTTATATTTACATATAAGGGAAAGAGACCCAGATAAGCAAAGCATTATTTAAAAAGAACAAGGTAGGATACCCCTCACTTCCTGATCTAAAAACTCATTTCCTGATCTAAAAACAGCCATAGTAGCCAAAACAGCCCGGTATTGGTACAATGAATGACACACAGATCAGTGGAACAGAATTGAGAACCCAGAAAAAAAAAAAAAAAAAATCCATCCACTTACAGTGGATCTTTGTTAAAGGGCCAAAATACATTAAATAGGGAAGAAATAGTCTCTTCAACAAATGGTGCTGAGAAAATTGGAAATCCATTTACTGACAAATGAAATAAGACCCATGTCTCATGCCATATACAAAAACTGAACTTAATTTGGATTAAAGACCAAAATGTAAAACCTAAAACTATAAAGATCATCAATGAAAAAACAGGGACAAACTTCAAGGCCCTGATACACAGCATAAATCCATAATCAAACATAACTGATAACATATCAACAGAAGATAAAATAGGTGTTGGAAATCTCCTAAAAATTAGATACTTATGTGCATCAAAGGATTGCACCAAAAGAGTAAAAACAGAACCCACAGACAGGGAAAAATGTTTGGCAATGTCATATCAGACAAAGGACTACTCTCTAAAGTTTATAGAACACTTCAACACCTCAACAAAAAGATAATTAAGAAATAAACAGAGGACATGAACAGATGCTTCACCAAAGAAGGCATTCAGGCAGCCAACAAGCAAAGAAATGTTCATGATCATTATGTATTATTGTTTCTAAGTGTCCTCAAGTTGGTATTGATTCATAGTGATCCTGTATACGTTTCTGAGGCTGTAAATCTTTGTAGGTGCATAAAGCTTCATCTTTCTCCCATGGAGTAGCTGGTAGGCTTGCAATTGGCAGTCTAGTGTTTATCATACAGAGCCATTGTACTGATGCAAATCAAAATAACAAAATAACTCCAGTATTAATAGCAAAGTTCAAAAAGATAAAACAAGAAATGCTAACTAGGATGTAGAGAGATGGAACTCTCCTACAGTGCTGGTGGGACTGTAAAATGGTGCAACCACTGTGGAAAACAGTATGGCACTTTCTCAAAAAACTAGAAATAGAAATACCATATGACCAAGCCATCCCTCTATTTGGTATATATCCTCAAGAAATAAGATCCATGACATGAACAGATATATGCACACCCATGTTCATTGTAGCACTAGTCACAATAGCAAAAAAAAAAAGGAGTCAGCCTAAATGCCTATCAACAGAAGAATGGTAAAACAAACTTTGGTGCATACACACAATGATATACTATGCAAGGATGAATTTGCAAAACACCTCACAACATGAATGGATATGGAGAACATTGTTGTTGTTATGTGCCGTGGAGTTGGTTCCGACTCATAGCGATGCTGCATAGGGTTTCCGAGGCTAAATCTTTACGGTAGCAGAAAGTCTCATCTTTCTCTCATGGAACAGCTGGTAGTTTCGAACTGCTGTCCCTGAGGTTAGCAGCCTGATTCGTAACCACTATGCTACCAGAGGACATTATGCTGAGTGAAATTGTTTTTGTTGCTAAGTGCTGTCAAGTCAGTTCTGACCCATAGTGACCCTGTATGAGGAGGAGTGGCTGGTGAGCTTACGCCACCAACCTTGTGGTTCAAGCCAACTTTGCAGTCCAGTGCATTAACCCACAGCACCAAACTAGGACTCCTAAGTGAAAGTCATCAACCATATTGTATGAAGTCACTGTTATAAAAACTTAAAAAAAAAAAAAAAAAAAGATTTTCTTGATTAAAGACACATTCTATGATGGGTACCGGGGTGGGAGGGAAGGGAAAATTATTCACAGGCTAGAGGGTACACACATGTTAACATGGCTGACAGGACAGGCAATATACAACAAGAGGGAGGTTGGTGGAGGAAAAATGATGAAAGTAGAGGGAGACACTGGGAGGAATGCAAGAGTTAAAGTGAACAGAGATAAATATTCTGATGGTACATGAAGGAGATTGCGATCATGTAATGAAATGAAGTATATGATTTGATGAATGTAAAACTAATGATCTGCTCTGTAAGCCTTCACTCAATTCAGAGTAAAAAGTAAAAAAAAAAAAGGAACTCAACAACAAAAACATTGCTATCAAGTCAATTCCAACTCATAGTAACCCGATAAGAGAGAGTTAAAGTAATTTACTTGTGAGATTGGCAACAAAAAAAAAAAACAAAAAAAAACCAAAACTTTAATATACTACTGATTTGGCAAGGATGTAAGGACAAAGAAACTCCCATTCATATACCATTAGTTGTTCTTCTTAAGTGCTTTTCAAGTCAATTCCAACTCATAGTGACCCTGTATAGGGTTTCCAAGGAGCGGCTGGTGAGCTAGAACTGACTACCTGTGGTACAAACCAACCTTACAGTCCAGTGCATTAACCTACCGCACCATACCAGGACTCCATATTACTAGTTGGACTGGAAATTGACTGGTTTCTATGGGGAACAATTTGGCAATATGTATCAAAATTAGCATGAAACTGCTAGAAACTCAAGTTGGATTCCGAAATGAATGTGGAATGAGGGCTATCATTACTGATGTCAGATGGATCTTGGCTGAAAATAGAGAATACCAAAAGATGCCTATTTGTGCTTTATTGACTATGCAAAGACTTTCTACTGTATGGGCCATGACAAACTATAGACCACATTGAGAAGAATGGGTATTCCAGAGCTCATGAGTAACCTGTACGTAGACCAAGAGGCAGCTTTTAGAACAGAACAAGGGGATACTGAATAATTTAAAATACGGAAACGTATGCACCTGAGTTGTATTCTTTGACCATACTGTTTTAATTTGTATTGTGAACAAAGAATCCAAGAAGCTGGATTAGATGAAGAAAAATTTGGCATCAGGATTGGAGGAAGACTCGTTAACAAACTGCTATATGCAGAAGATACAAACTTGCTTGCTGGAAACTAAGAGGATTTAAAACCCTCACTGATGAAGATCAAAGACTATAGCCTTCAGTGTGAATTGAACCTCAATATAAAGAAAATGAAAATCCTCAAACTGGACCAATAAATAACATCATGTAGAAAATAAATAGAGAAAAAATTGAGGTTGTCAAGACTTCATTTTGCTTGGATTCACAATTAACACTCATAGAAGCAGCAGTCAAGAAATCAAACAATGCATTGTACTAGGCAAATCTATTGCACAAGACCTATGTAAAGTGTTCAAGAGCAAAGATAACTGTTTAAGGATTAAGGTGGGCCTAGCCCAAGCCATGGTATTTTCAATACCCTTGTAAGCATGTGAAAGTTGGACAATGAATAAGAAAGATTGTAGAAGAATTAATGCATTCAAGTTATGGTTTTGGAGACGAATATGAAAATTGTCATGGGCTGCCAGAAGAACCAACAAAACCTGTCTTGTAAGTAGTACAGCCAGGATGCTCTTTACAAGCCAGGATGGCAAGACTTCATCTATGATACTTTGGACACGTTATCAGGAAGGACCAGTCCCCTGGAGAAGGACATCATGTTTGGTAAAGTGGAGGGTCAATGAAAAAGAGAAAACCCCCAGTGAGATGGACTGACATAGTAGATGCAGCAGTGGACCCAAACATAATAGCAATTGTGAGGATGACGCAGAACCGGGCAGTGTTTCCCTCTTTCATACATAGGGTCGCTACGAGTTGGAGCAGGCTCGATATCTAACATCAACAACAACATCAAAATTAGCAGTGCACATACACTTTGGCTCAGTATTTTCACTTCTAGAAATTTTTCTGAGAAGTAAAACTTTGAACATGTGTTTGTAATATTAAATGATTGAAAACAAGCTAGATACCCATCAACCAGGAAGGAACTACATATATATTGTGTTACATGAATACAGTAGTACACTATGAAGTTGTAACAATAAACAAGGAACGTCTGTATGCATTTATATGGAATTATATTCATGCCATAGTAAGACATAAGCATGATGCAAAAGAGTCTGTCTAATGTGCTATACTTTGTATAAATAATGTGGGGGTATTTATAGTTGTTGGATTGTATGTACAACCATCTCTGCAAAGATAGACAGAACAATAAAATTGGTTGTTTTTCCAAAGACGAAATGGGTGAGTTAGAACAGAGTTAGAAGGAAGATTTTTCACTTTTATTCTTTTGCACCCTTTGTATCTTGAACCATGTACATTTACATGTATACCCTATTCAAAAAACTAAAGGAGCAATATTTTAAAAAATCATAACTGGTTCGTGTAACTGTAACTGACCTGGGTGTACTTGTCTGTGCTCAGTCATGTCTTCTTTGCACTTGCTCAAGCCAGATGAATTAATCTAGTGACATCCCTTGTTTTGCCCCTCCAAAGCTTCTAATGCTGATCAACATCTAGAAATTCTATTTCCCAACTATATATCCAAAGGAAAGAGGGAATTGTTTATCCTTGCTTTGTGGTGGAGGAGGTGGGGACACAGGCCTATCTTTATCCTTTGTTGCAATGCAGGGCTACAGAAGTCTGGGATGGGTTTAGCAAACAAATCCCAAAGAGAAGGCAGCAGGCCTTCCAGGCAGCCTCCTTTAAAGGGGCCCCACTGAGTGAGTCTCCAAAAAATGAGGGTGCCTCCTGAAATCAAGGCCCACCACAGTGTGAGGAATGACTTCTTGTGGCTCCCTCTTTACAGACTGGGTGAGTCAGGAGACCAGAGCTGTAATTCTGGACGTGGGCCTTTTATCCTCGGTGTAAAGTGGCTCCCTCTCTAAAAGGAGGGATCTGATGTGGCTTATCTCTAAGGTGCTTTCTAGTTCTGACATCTTCTGCTGTGAAAGGTCAGCCTTAAACCAGCAGAAGACTTACAGCTTTAGCTAAGGGACATATCCTTCCTTATGGAGCCCTGTGGCTCAAATGTTCATTCCAGACAACTTGGGAGAGATGAAAGGAAAAGAGACCACCCTCATTCCCATGGCTTCTTTTATTCCACGGAGTCAGAACCACTTTCAATTTGCTTTGAAGAGACTTGAAGAAGCAAGTCCTTTTCACTTCCTACTCAACTGGCATCATCAAACCCGTTAGGGAAGGAGCAAAGACCTGAAGAGAACATGCTCTGCAAAGCGTGTTTTGTCAGCAAAACATGAGGGAATCCTACAGACAACTTCTTAAGTATACTTTCTGGATCTTCAGCCCCATTATACTTAAGCTTGTTCTTGACATTGACCTGTCTGTCCCTACTCTACCACCCAAGAGGTTTATGAGCAATTTTTAGGTACACTCATGCTCCAGCTAGCCATGACTTCTCATTTTGCTATTTCAAGGGCCCCTCCTACCATATCACAGCCACCCCCCTCCAGAACTCCTGAAGCAGAAACTCTCAAAGTACAGTTGTGAAGAGCTTTGCTTTAGAATCATCCAATGATGTTTGTTAAGAATAAAGACTCCTGAATCACACCTACTGGATTAAAATCTCCAAGGGTGGGCCAAAAACCACTTGCATTTAAAAATCCAGCTCACATGATGATTCCTATATACACTAAGTAGTTTGGTTGGGGAGCCAATAAGCTAAGAATATTCATTAATCAATATTAGTCATGGTGAAGATACTCCACTATGTCCATTCTTTACTTCCATCCAACAAATACTTGTTTTTTGACTAAAAGGGAAAAATCAGTATTACCAGCTATGTACCAGGCACTGAACTTGGCACATAAAACTTTCATTCACAATGCTTTCAGGGAAAGACACAGCACTGCGATATTTCCTCAAGGAAATCAGACTTCTAACAAATTTAGAATCCCAGTCATTAAGACATTTTTCATTCCCACCCTCCTTTTGGGGTGTCTGAAGATGTTACAGAAAACTGCAAATCTATTTTAAGAGAACAGATTCCCCCTTTTTCTCAACAAGCAAGAGACGTTCTATGCTTGAGACTGAGAACCAAGTGTTTGCATGTGTTCAAGTACCTCCAAAGGGGAACAGGATGGGTTTGTGGAGATGGTCAAAAGAGCATGTTCAGAACATATAGGAGACCAGACTGCTACTCTCTGTCATTAGAATAGGAGCGAAAGATAATCCTGGGAGGTGAGAGAGTGGAGAGTGTGTAGCTGCTGTGGTAAGCAGGATGGGAGAAATATCAAAGCATTCCTACATCAAACACAACCTGGCAATCAGGCCTCTCTACTGTCACCTCCTGTGGAGAGAGAGCTCACAGCATCAGGACCAAGCACAGCAAGTGACCCTCGGGAACTCTGGTGTGAACAAGTAATACAATTAATAAGAAAAAATTCCCAAAGCTTGTGAAAATCTAAAAGGCAAACTATACAGTTACTTGAAACATCTTATAGTCACATACTTCTACAACACTTTGCCCAGTGATATCTTCCAGTCTCTCCTTAGAAAATTATGGATTCAGATCTTTCTAGAGTAGACTTTATGATACAGGTAAGACCTGGGCCAGAACTGAGTCCCTCTTCCTTTGGTTGGGGACTTCCTTGATTTCCAGCCTAACCTTTCCCTAGGAAAGTGTCCTCCCATAGAAGTTCCTTGCCAAATGTTCCTTGAACCTGAATCGGAGATCACCAGAGTACAGACTTCTAGCAGGAGCAAATCAAGAATCACCTTATAAATGATGGCAATTCTGTGGCCCAAAGTATGGGTTAAACCAAGGATGTGGAGATTAAGGGAGGGGAGAGAAGGATAACAGGAAATGTAGTCTGATACAACTATTAAGGCAACTGCTAACAAAGACTGAACAACAATTGAACCTTCCACCCACTCTCACCTACAATTGTGAAAACAAACTTAAAAACAATCAAATTGTTTCTTTGGACACTTTCTTTTCTCAACAATGGCTAAAACTTCAAAAGGGAAATGGTGTGGGTACAAAGTCAAGGCTTAATTGTGTCAAGAGGGATGCAACCTTTTGGTCCAAGTATTTACCAGCAAAAATTTGGTCACTGTTGCCATTTAAGCTGCCAAGATTTCCCTCAAAATCTTAGAGAAAGACCCTTAATTTGATGGGTTTTGATCAGATTCAACAGACAATCAGCCTGGGTTTTTGTGTTTGAAATCTTGGCTCTCAGTTCCCCAAAAGAGGTTTACATTGGGGACCTCACTTTTTGACCTCCGGGAGCCTCTAGGCTAAAGAACTGTGAGAGCTGGGACACCCATCCTGTAAAAACTGGCTATTAAACTCACCAGCTGCTCCTTGGAAACCCTGTACAGCGTTGCTATGAATTGGAAACCACTCCAACGCGCACTTTAACAACAGCAACAAAGTCTAGTGGAGGGAGGACGGAGAAGAGAGCATTGTGAATCCAGATGAATCTTATTTGTTGATACTTCTGCATTAACAACACAGGTGGGTGGTGAAAAATTCATCTGCATTTTAAGTCTGCTCTCACTCTGTAGGGACCTTTCCTTACCATGGTACTAAAGAAGAGCATTTGTTTTTCTCCTTATAAAAACTGTTTCGGACTTCTGTCATCTGATTGGCTATAGAACAAAACAGAAGTAGTAAAGTCAAGGTTGAAAGACTACTTTTAGCATAGCACTTCATCTCCCAATCAAATCCAAGAAATTCATCAGCCCAGGAATCTTTAGACTCTGTTGTTGTTGTTAAGTGCCATCAGGTTGGTTCCAAGACACAGTGGCCCTGTATAGGATGTCTAAGGAGTTTGAACCACCAACCTTAAGGTTAGGACTCCAATGTTTATCTTATAGCACTACACCAGGTTTCCTTTGCTTTGTGCTAAACTGAAGTTTACTTGGGTGTTCCAACTCCAACTATGTTCTCCCTTTCCCTCATCTTGGTTCAACTTTGGCCTCACTAGCAGTCTACAATTTTGATCTGGTTTTGTTTATTCACAAACCCAAATCCCTGCAAGGAATTGGTTCCCTGGACTGTGATGGCTAGTGTTTTCTGAATTTCCTGGATATGGAATTGTAAACAAAGGCACAACTGCTCTTTCATAACAAGTGGATCAGTAAAACAACAACAAAACCACGGGTCAACATAACTGTGTGTAATAGATCAAGTTTTCAAGGGCATCTGAGTAAGCCAAACGCTGACTCTTTTAAACTCTTCTAGTCACAGGGTTTTGAGAAAACAACCTGTTCCATTACTGCTTTGCATACATAACATTTATTTATTGTTATTTTCCTATGCCCCAAAGAGAGGAAACATTAAAGAAAACTGTTCAAAGATTGAAAACTTTGTCACTGTAAAGCTTATCTTTGAAACCCTTCTCTTCATTTCCTATGCCAATTACACTTTTATATCCCTCTACATTCAGTTAAAAAAAAAAAAAAGCCCACCATATTATCAAGGGAAAGACATGAGCCCATTAACTTTGTGAGTCCTCAGATTTCACTTATCTGATGAAACAGAAGCTTTAATTGCTTGGAGATACAAACCCGTTCAAACCTCTGAGATCTAACCCATCTTCGGGAAGCCGGTGCGACCTCGAGCCAAACCCCTCGGAGAAAGCATGCGCAGCACCGGTGTGCCAACCTCCAAGATCGGAGGACATGGGAACACTACAACCGTTTGACCATAAGGGCTGAGTCTTTATTTTGACAACATAGCCAAAGGAGGGAGGGGAATCTGCTAAACTTCCTCACAAAGCAGAAACTTTATCTTCTATCCAAATAAAACCGTGGCATTCCGACACTCGCGCTCACCATAACAGCCACAACTGGAAGGGATAGAAGCAGAGAGGAATGCTGCGAGGCAACGTGAAAACCTAGTTAAAAATTGTGCCGCCCTCACTCCCACCCGGGATACACAGCACCTACAGAATAAAATTTAGTCCCAAGAATCAAGGGGAGGAGAAAAATGACGGAAAGTTAAATGTCAGCTCCAGGTTTAGGCGGGCGATGACACCAGTACCAAGAAAATCCAAAGTGCATAGGATTCAGAGGAAAAAAAAGTGGAGAGGCATGTTTGTTGCCTTCCCTGGGGATGATGGTCTAGGAGCAAATCCTCACAGGACAAACTTCATGTCCCTTGTAACCCCTCCCACACCGTGGCACACACAACCTGAAGTCTAAGGATTAGCCACCCAGGATCGAGGAGAAGAAGCTTTTGCTCCCTCCATCTCTATGCCCTCACCCAGAAGCCAGTGGCTAGCCTCTTCCCCTCACCTCGCCCGATACTTGTCTAAAGGACAGGCGTCCTGCGCTCTTGGCCCGGCCATTTCCTGGGTCTCACCAGCTCTACCAGGGAGTGGTAGGCACTGGGCAGCGATACCGGCAGGTTTGGCAAAGTTAGCGGTGGGGCAGGCGCGTGCAGTCGCGCGCCAGTCGGGGCCGCGGCCGTGCGGGGAAGGCGTCCATTGGCTGGCCAGCGACACGTGGTCGCCCTCGCCGCTATATTAAGCCACTATTTACCTCTGGCTGGCTAGCTATGGCTCGGCTAGGGCAGCACCAGTAGGGGCGAGAGGCGGTGAGCACCCCGGCCTTGACCTGCGCACTCGGGAAGGTGGGCCGGAACCATGAGCTCCTACCTGGAGTACGTCTCGTGCGGCGGCGGAGGTGGCGGCGGCGACGTGCTCAGCTTCGCGCCCAAGCTCTGTCGCGCCGACGCCCGGCCGGTGGCCCTGCAGCCCGCCTTCCCCCTGAGCGGCGGCGAGGGCGCCTTCGTTAGCTGCCTGCCCCTGCCCGCCGCCGGGGCTCGACCTGCGCCCTCGCCCCCGGCCACACCCGGGCATCCGCCCGCGCCACCCCTGCCCGCGCCTCCTTACGCGCAGTGCACCCTGGAGGGTGCCTACGAGCCCGGCGCCGCACCTGCTGCGGCAGGCACGGACTACGGCTTTCTGGGGCCCGCGTACGACTTCCCGTGCGCTCTGGGGCGGCCGGCTGACGATGGAGGGCCGCACGTCCACTACGCCACCTCGGCCGTCTTCTCCAGTGGTGGCTCCTTCCTCCTCAGCGGCCAGGTGGATTACGCGACCTTCGGCGAACCGGGCCCCTTTCCAGCGTGTACCAAAGAGCCAGTGGACAGCCACCCCGGTCCCTTCCACACCGCATCCCCGGCTCCTGGCGCCTACCCCAAATCCGTCTCTCCAGCGTCCGGCCTCCCTGCCGCCTTCAGCACGTTTGAGTGGATGAAAGTGAAGAGGAACACCCCAAAGAAAAGTAAGTACTTGGGACTTGGACGCAGGCGTCTGAGATTGGGGACGGAGTTTCCCCCTCGGAATTACACGTGGAATGTGTTGCAAGTGTCCCTCTTGAAATTCGGGTTGGGTTTAATGAAGGAAACGAGTTCCAAGGCTTTTGTAAAGCAGGCGAATTCCCATGAGCGAGCCAGGCATTGAGAACATTGCATGGAGAATCTCTCCGTGGAGTTTCTCCTAACATAATGGTAAAAGTTCCTAGGGACCCAGGAGGCCTTTACTGGGACTTTGGGTTTTATTCTAGTGCCCTTGGCAGCCCTCGTTTGTTCGGTCTCCACGCCCTCTCGCCCTGCTGACGCCCTTTCTTTACGTTGCAGGCAAACTCACGGAGTATGGGGCCACCAGCCCCTCCAGCGCAATCCGTACTAATTTCAGTACCAAGCAACTGACAGAACTGGAGAAAGAGTTTCATTTTAATAAGTACTTAACTCGAGCCCGACGCATAGAGATAGCCAATTCCTTGCAGCTGAATGATACCCAAGTCAAAATCTGGTTTCAGAACCGCAGAATGAAACAGAAGAAAAGAGAACGAGAAGGCCTTCTGGCCACAGCCTCTCCTGTGACCTCTTTCCAACTTCCCCACTCAGGAACGAGCCCCACCAAGTCCCGCAAGAACCCCGAGAGCCCTTCTCAGACCCAAGAGCCTTTATGAGGTCCTGTCTTGAAGCTGACTTACCTCAGTCTGCATCTGCGGAAGTCAAGATCCCCACCGATCTCTAAATTTACGGCGGGCGCAGTTTGATTTGGGGGTTTGAGCTGGGCAGAAGTGAACAGGGCTTTCACATGGGAAAAGAAATACTTTACGTTGGCTTCTTAGTTCTAGCCTGTGTGTGTGTACAGACATGACGTTGATGCCTCCTAAGCCACTTGTTTGTGCATTGTCTGTGTCTTATCAGGGAAAAGGTACTCAGCTGCCAGCCCAGCCTTGCGCTGCTAATTTGCCTAATTTCGTCATATGCAATTCTGTGGGGGAAGAGTGGCACAGATTTTGTTGCTGAACTCTGTCAACCTCCTTATATGCTCAGAAGAGCGCCTACCCAAAGTTCTTCTGTTTTTCATTTAAAGGATAAAACAACATGTATTCAGCTTCTTGAGGTGACCAAAGCTAGTTAAGAACTCCTTGATGCTTCAATGATGATCTTCACATTTGTACTTCTTTTTTTCTTCCCTTTAAAAAGCAGTTTCTACCTCTCCATGTGCCTGAGTGAAGATACAATCGCTGTTTAGTTAGTAGCAGAACAAATTCACAGGGTAGGTAAAGATTAGAACCTGAACCACACCTTGACCTCAGTTACCCAAACTTGAATGTAAATATAAACAGTATGTATATTTTTAAAGAAAGATTTGCTTGCAACAAATGTAATATGTGACATTTAATGTCATGGCATGTAAAGGATTTGAAGTGTCTGTTTTTGTTTGTTTGTTTTTGTAATAAAAATGATAGAACCTGCTACTCTCTTCTTTTCCTTACACTCCTTTTAACTTATTTCTCTTCCTTAAAGCTGATTCACTTTTCCCTAACTGAAATGTCTTGATTCTGCTCTGGGATTTGTCTATGTTGATAATTTCTTTAAATGATACTTCTTATAGGCAAACTATACAAACAAGTTAGCACTTTACGGAGCACTTTACGGAGAAACAAAATGCACTGCCGAATATCCAAGTAACTAAGGAAGTACTTTCCGTACCTTAAATAGCCTAGTTTTATGGTGGGTTTGTAGACCATGCATCCACTCAAGGGTTAGGTGCCCACTGTGGGAATGTTGTAAAACCTCGGAGGCACTGAAGGGAGATCTCCTTGTTCTTTTCCCTCTCATCTTGACAAAAGGAAAAGGAAAGACAACCTGAAGACTTTGTTACATGGTTACAGTTCTCTGAGAAAGGCAGCTGCACATCAAAAAGTTCTCAGTCATTGAATTCTCATTCTCAAAGTCAAGAATTACAAAGGAGACTGGGAGAGGCCAGCAATCAGAGCCTTGCACTTCCTGTAACCCAGACTGAGCTCCTGGATGAGAGAGAAAGCATTGAGGATGTCTTTCTGCTTTAAAAAAGAAAATATTTTCAAGTGAATTCTTTTGGAAAAGGTACAAGCCCAAATCTTGAAAACTGGCCAAAGAGAATGTTGTAACCTTTTCTCTAACCTTGTCTCTGTTAGCCCTCCTATCCCCTATCTACTTCCTCTCTTTAGAAACATCATAGTTGATCAGGTTTTTATGAAACCTTCCAGAATGTTATTTGAAAAAACTGTAATACTATTAATTACACAACCAAATGGATATTTGAAACAATTGAGCAGATCATTTAATCTCCTTTTAGCTGCATCCCATCTCTCCTTCCACCCTAAATATTTAGGCACATCTTTAAATTCTGTATATTTCAGCTGATAGGCTTATAGGCCCAAATAACCCAGGTAAGAGCCTCAGCTCTCCTTTTAGCTAGATATTCAGATTCTAGGATAAGGTTTCCAACCCAGTAATTCACAAATCTCAACAATTCTTTTCCTATAAAACAACAATGTGATTAGTTGTCTTAGAAAATTTAAATTACACTCAAATTCCCGTCCTTTGCATCTAACGTTTAATAGAATTAAGGAAATAAAATTATCTGCTATAACAAACTCAAGCTGATTAGGGGAGAAATATATCACTTAAAAAGCAGGTCTGTCAATATTATTCTTATGTTTCACCATCTGCCCTTTAATAACTTGATGTTAATCTGCTCATGTTTCAAACAACAGCCCCCTTCTGAGCTCTGTATTTGAAAGGACTTGTGATCTTCTTTACAGCCACCTCCAGGCTTCCCCTGCAGTGATCTTTGACATGACAATGTTTCCTTTTTGATAAACATTCAAATGCACACCTAAACAACAACAAAAAATACCAACACACTTGGTCATTTCCTTAATCTATCACCCTTTTCTCTGAGAAAATAAATCTTGTCTTTTTGAAGCTAGCACCAGCACTTAACAGCCCTGATGGATGTTTTCCTTGATGAAGGTGGCTATTTTGACATACATATAATGCTGTTCTATGAATCAGGCCAATATTAGCTATTTTTTGACCAGCCCTAGGGATCTTTAAAAGCTTTCTTAATGCAGATAGCTATATAGCTATATTCAGTATTAGGGAGAGTCCTGGCCGGCAATCGGGACAAATAGGTGACCTCTGAAGGTCCCATCCAGCAGAGCAAATGCTACGGAAACAATTCAATGACTTCTGCATCTTTTATTTTAGGCCTATCTTTGGAAGCTCTGATAGTGCTCCTAACCTCAAGGTCCTCAGTTCAAAACTACCAGCTGTTCTGCAGAAGAAATATGAGGCTTACTGCTCCTGTAAAGATAACACTCCTTGGAAACCCTAAACAGGGTCACTATGAGTCAGAACCCACTCCACAGCACATAACCACCACTATCACCTTTGGAAGAGAAGGAGTTGGATTCTAAGAAAGCTAATGAAGTCTCTAGAAACACAGAGAGATTGTGTTTATACATGAAAAGTAGATTTTAGACATTATCCAATACATATTGTCAGTGTTGTTAACTAGCTCATATGAATCCTTTACAGACTGCCCACCTCTCCTTTATTCAGAACTTTTGTGTTATTCCAAGCCAGATTTCCCATGAAGTCTAATGATTATTATGCAAACTGAAACTGCCCAAACAATCCCATTTCTATTTTACAAGATTTCAAATGAAATATGCTAATTTACCCTCTGGCAATCCATTACAAGAATGAATACACAGTGGACAATTCGGACTGTTGTATAATTAACTCTTCAATATTCCTTTGTCTTCACATAATGACCATGTGTCTACTTTTCTGGATACAGGAGAGTTGGGAGTGAGGATGAAGAAATAAAGCATTTAAGAACATATCCAATTTCTACAATTTGAGTACTAACAAGTGAAGGACTTGCTGTGGTAAAAACCTAAAGCAATGTCAGCTAGATTCTCAAAAGATTAATTGTGTATGAGTTACTCTGTCTCAATCTCATATGTGGTGAGACCCAAGACAAGAAGAGGTTATGTCTTATTATCATGTCATGAGAAATAAAGGAGCAGGCTCAGGAGAGTGGTATAAGCTCTGAAGTTCTTAATTATTCCTTATGGCCAAAGAAATGTTCTATATTTGCTGAATATTGAATTTAAAAACCTCAGAATCTAATCAGGTTCAGAGAGATGTTTTGTCTGACCACAGACCTCTCAACAAGAAAAATGCCCATTGTTAAAACTTTATTTGTGGTTTTAAAGTGAAACCATAGTGGACATATCTCACAGATAATGATAAATCTTCATCTAAATAGAAAGCAAGATTTTCATGATTTTGACTTCTAGTATATATTGTTTCTGGGCACGAGCATACAATAATATACATAATAGTTCTATTTCAGAATCTTATTTGTAACTGTTTAAGTTATACTTGTTATTCATCACAAATATATTTTGAGTAGAAATTTTAACTAAATCCAGTAACAGACCAAGAGAGAAAAATTATCAATATTGATACATAGTTTCTGGGCACGAACATGCAATAATATACGTAATAGTTCTATTTTAAAATCTTATTTGTAACTGTTTAAGTTATACTTGTTATTCATCGCAAATATATTTTCAGTAGAAATTTTAACTAAATTCAGTAACAGGGAAGAAATTCTCTATATTGACACGAAAGGAATGTCTTTTACTTACATTATCAAGGCTTTGATATTATCCCTCCCATTTCTAATAACCTATTGATGTATTGAGAAAGGAGAACCAAAATGGTTATTTGAACTTTTAATAACTAAGAAAGCAGGTCACTCTCACTTTAGAGATATCTCTAGATAGAGTTGGCAAGACTTCATTTAGCCCATCCCATTTTTACATATAAATATAGGTTTGTGGAATATGACGTTTGTGCAATTTGAGGGGACTTCTTTAAGTGAAAAGCAATAACCAAATCATAAAAACAATCTCGTTAGGGCACCTCAGGGACCGGGGAGGGCCAAGTCAGCGGATCTTATGTTTCCTTGGTGGTAGTGGTGATGGTGGTGAGCCACCAAGTCAGTTCTGACTCATAGAACCATGAATAGGGTTTCCAAGACTGTAAATCTTTACCAGAGCAGAAAGCCTCATCTTTCTTCCATGGAGCAGCTGGTAGATTCTAACTGCTGACGTTGCAGTTAGCAGTCTGACAGGTAATCCACTACGCTGTCTTGGCCCATATGAACTCCATCTCTGACCCTTTTTTTGAAACTCTTACTGCAGTTCCACTGCCCAGTCACTGACTATAAGATGATAGCAATGATTGTTTTTCTCCAAAGACAGCATCTTGGAACCAGATTCACTGCTTGCTTCTCTAATAGCAGGAAATGGGGACAAGGGAAGATTGGGACTTTGTTCTACTCTCTAGACTTCCCCATTCCACTCAGCTCTTCAGGGATACTTTTGGCTGAGTTACTGCACTACCTAGGAGTTAGAAATTTATCTCCTCTAGGAGGCTTCTACCTATTTCTTTTTCAGTACTACACAGAAAGACATAGCTCGAGATGGCGAATCTACACTGTTAGCTTCTAGCCATTTCCCAGAGAGACAGAATCCCTGACACTAAGGTAATGGATCTTTGAAAAAAGAACAGTATTCTTTTTTTTTT
>NW_006408612.1:7819040-7820521 GCF_000296735.1 Chrysochloris asiatica
GCCAAGCATCTTAACATTATTCCCCCCTTTTCCCCATTCCAACCATGGGTCAATCTCTGTATCTCAGAGCCCTGTAGCTCCAAGGTTGTGCATCCATCATTCTTTATCTCTGTCCCAAGAATAGTATTCTTAAGGAAGGATCTTAGCACCAGTTGCTTTTTCTGACTAAAAGCGAAAATTACATAACTCTCTTGGTCTCAGGTTCTCTTTCTATAAAACAAAGGGGCGTAGCTTGGATGAATGTTTAAATTTCTTTATCACCCTAGGAGTCCTGGTGTGGCACTGAGGGTAAATGTGCTAGACTGCAAGGTCAGTTTGAACTTCAAGATCGGCGGTTCAAGTTCACCAGCCACTTCTTGCAAACAGGGTCACTGTGAGTTGTAATCGACTCAAAGGCACTTAACAACTACAGTATTTCTCCATAATTCTTTGCTATTATTACTGAGCAGTTTATTTAATAATACTGTAGTCATTTAATAATACTGTAGCTCAGTAAGATTACCATTAACAATAGGTTGTTGTTGAAGTAATATTTGAGACCATTCAAAAGTACTTCATTTGATCTTAGAATCCTTGGAAACCCTATACAGGGTCTCTATGAGTCAGAGCCCACTCAGCAGCACAACATTATCAAATTAATCTTTTTGTTTCCCAAGTCATGATCAATAAAAATATTATCAAGTTCCCACACATGTTGTTGTTGCTCAGTGCCATCAAGTTATTTCTGACTCATAGCGACCCTGTATAGGATTTCCAAGGCTATAAATATTTGCAGGAACATAAAACCTTATCTTTTCCCATGGAACAGCTAGTGGGCTCAAATTGTTGAGCTTGTGTTTACAGTCAAGTGCTTATTGTACAGAGCCACTGTGCTCCCTAACGTAATAGGCCCCCAAAAGTTATCACTTCCCTTTAAGCAGATTAAATAAAGTCTACGAAATGATTTTTCAAATGGATATCAGCAGTTTAGTTTTGGATTCCTAATCTACTGGTCTTAATTCCATACTTCAAAGTTGACAACTTTCAGAATAATAACTGAGTTATTTCTCTTCTTTTAAGATATGTAGAATTGCAAAATGAATGCTATGTTCTGTTGGAGAAAAGAAAGAACGATATGCAAATCTCCCCTTCTTTCTTTTAGTCACCAAATTCTTCCTATACTTCCTCCGTAATATCTTGTGCTACTTTTTTCTTCATTGACTCAGTGTATCATTTCTCATTCAGCTATGCAAAGGACACCTTGTTGTTGGTGGTGGTAGTGATGGGTGCCATCGAGTTGGTACCGACTCATAGGGACCTTATGCACAGCAGAATGAAACACTGCCTGTCCTGGACCAACCTCACTACTGTTGCCACGCTTGAGTCCATCAGTGCTGCCACTTGGCCAATCCATCTCGTTGGAGTCTTTCTCTTTTTTTCTGACCCTCCATTTTACCAAACAGGATATCCTTCTCCAGCGACTTGTCCCTCCTGACAATATG
>NW_006408612.1:7821146-7829377 GCF_000296735.1 Chrysochloris asiatica
CCACGTTTTTCTTCATATAACCCAACTTCTCGGATTATTTGCACAGTGTACATGTTGAATAGATATGGTGAAAGAATACAACCATGTCGCACACCTTTCTTAATTTTAAACCTTTAAGTGCTCCCATGTTCTGTTCAAACAGCTGCCTCTTGGTCCACGTACAGATTCCTCATGAGCACAATTAAGTGTTCTGGAATATTCATACTTCCTAATGTTTTCTATAGTTTGTCATGTTCCAGACAATTGAAAGCCTTTGTAAGTTAATAAAGCACAGGTAAACATCTTTCTGATATTCTCTACTTTCAGCCAAGATCCATCTGACATCAGCGATGATATCCATCTTTCCACGGCCTCTTCTGAAGCTGTCTTGAACCTCTGGAAGTTCTCTGTCAATGTATGCTTGCAGCTGTTTCTATATTACCTTTAGTAAAACTTCACTCACATGGGTTATCAAAGGTATTGCCCGATGATTTCCTCCATTCTGTTGGGTCACCTCTCTTTGGAATGGGCACAAATATGGATCTATTCCAATCAGTCGGCCAGATAGATGTCTTCCAAATTTCTTGGCATAGATGAGTGAGTGCCTCCTGTGTTACCTCACTTTCTTGAAAGATTTCAATTTTTATCCCATCAATTCCTGGTGCCTTGTTCTTTGCCAATTCCTTCAATGCACCTTGTACTTTCACCTTCAGTATCATTGGCTCTTGATCATATGTTTTCAATTCATTTGCAGCCTTGTCTTCATCATGTTATTCTGCTTTAAACTTGTAATAACTCTTGGTTGCCAGTGGGGAAAACTCAAATATCTTCTTAGCCTGGAATTCTTTGTCTTCAACTTCTGTATCTGACTAACTTTCTGTTGTTAATCTCACATCTGTGTTTGATGCAGAAACTTTCAGTATACTTTGTTCAATCTTTCCTGAAGAAAATATATTATTTTCAGGCTACTGGACCTGTTCTCATGCCATTCTTCTTCTTTCTTGGAATTAGCTCCTAACTTCTCTCTGCCTCTCCAAAGTGGGAGGAGTTTTGGTGATGCAGTGGTCAAGTGCTAGGTGGCTAACCAAAAAGTGAATGGCTCAAACTGCACCAGCTACTTCACAGGAGAAAGATGGGGCCATTGGCTTCCATAAAAATTTATGGCCTTGGAAACCCTATGGGGTAATTCTATCCTGCCCTATAGCATCACCACGAGTGATAGCAATGGGTTTCGTTTTTTTTTTTCATCCAAGGTGTGCTCATTATTTATGGCACAACTCAAATTCTACCACCTCTGTGAAATTTTTTGGATGGTTCACATTTAAAGTAAAGTCCTCTGAGCTTCTATAGTATTTCTTTTCTGTAGTACTTTCCTGGCATTTATAATTTTCTGCCATACCGTAGAATCTGTTTCTCTTTCTCTTCAATAGTTCTCTCTTTATTGGCATATATTTTCTCTCTCATGAGTCCAACTAACAAGTTACCATTGGGGTGATTCCACTTCAAGGTAACTCATATGTTTCAGAGTAGAACTGTGCTCCATAGGACTTTCAATGGCTGATTAGGCTTCTGGGTGGACCTGAACCTCCAACCTTTTGGTTAACAGATGAGCATGTTAAGTTAACCATTTGTATCACTCAGGGATTCCTCTCAAGAGAATATTATGCATAATATTGGTCCTATACTATTCATTGAATACTCAACATGGTTTTATTCAATCAAAGTTTGCAGTGCCACTCACTGAGTGCTTCTACCAGGTAGGTGCTTGTACCTGGTGTGTCACTGTAGGATAAGCACTCAACAATAAGGTTGGTTTGAACCACAAGATCAGCGGTTCAACTCATCAGCCGCTCCTTGGAAAACCCTATACAGGGTCACTATGAGGTGGAACCGACTTGATGACACTTAACAACAACAACAACCAGGTAAGGAATATGAAAGACTTAATTGTGAAGTATTTCTTGTATTTCATTATGGTTCTTGACTACAAAATAAAAATAGAAATAGGAGATGAGGGAGGGAGAACTATGAACTTCCCTCCTTGTTCTCCAGGTACTGTCCATAGATTTAATACATTGTTTGGTTGTTTGAGACTTTCAATATTCATTCCATTACTTGATATTGTCATTTGATTATAGCATGAAAACAAAACTCCTGGAGAAGGATCTTTGAAAACAAATCAAGCCTAGTGCTGTTTTTCAAGAGAGGTCTGGAGACCAATGTAGCAGTTACTGAAGTGTAACACTCCCTTAAAAGTGGGACTCACAAGGTTCCTACTTCATTGAGTTGTTTGTGAGGATTAGCAGGGATAATACCCACTAATTGCCTAGCACAATGTCTAATACCTAATAAATAATTGCTAATCTGGTTCATTTAAACAGTTGGGCCTCAATTGCTAACTAAAAGTTTGATACTTTGAACCCCCTCAGCCATAGCGTAGAAAAAAAAGGTCTAATGATCTGCTTCTGTGAGGTTTACAGCTAAATTTAAGCCCTGTGGAGCTCAGTTATACTTTGTAACACACGGGGTCATGATGAATCAGCATGGATTCAATGGAGACTGGTTTGGCTCCTAAACAGAATAGGTGTTTTTTTTTTTTTTTTAAAAAAAAAACTTGAAAAAAAATTTTATTATGAATTGAGTGAAGGTTTGCAGACAAGATCTTCAGTCTTACAGTCAACAAATCCTACACTTTGTTTCATCTCAATGATTGCAATCCCCTTCATATGACCGTAGTTATCCTACTTCCTCCCTGTGCTTCCTACTTCCATTCCACCCTCCTTCCCATTCCTTCTCAACTTTGTCCTTAGATAAATGTTGCCCTTTAGATTTTGTATGATTGACCATTTCATGGTGAGGATACTATACTAGTGTTATTGCCTCCCCCATATATGATATTTTCAATAACTTTATATGCATGCAAAAGCTGGACAGTAATAAGGAAGATCATAGAATAATCAATGCATTTGAGTTGTGGTGTTGGAGGAGAATATTGAAAGTGCCATAGACTGCCAAAAGAACCAACAGATCTATGTTGGAAGAAGTGCAGCCAGAGTGCTCCTTGGAGGCCAGGATGGCCAAACTTCGTCTCTCATACTTTGGACATATTGTCAAGTGGGACCAGTCACTGGAGAAGGATATCATGTTTGGTAAGGTGGAGGGAAGACCCCCAACTAGATGAATTGCCAAGTGGCAGCATTAATGGGCTCAAGTGTGGCAACAAGTGTGAGGTTGGCCCAGGACCAGGCAGTGTTTCATTCTGTTGTACATAGGGTTGCTATGAGTCAGTACCAACTCGATGGCACCTAACAACAACAACAACATATACTGACCCATTGCTTGACGGAAAATTAGAACATGAGGGTGAGTTCCTTTCTAGACCTGAAGGGTGGTCAAGCATCATAGTCTCAGGTTCTTCTAGTCTCTTTCTGACCAGTCAGTCCAGTTATTTTATAAAAATAATTTTAAGTTTTGTTCCATATTTTCTCCCACTCTATCTGGAATATTCTAATGTGATCCCTTTCAGAGCAGTTGGTAGTGGTAGCCCAACACCATCTAGATCTTCTGATCTCAAAGTCATAGAGACTGAAGTTCACGTGTTCCCTTAGTCCATTGGACTAATTGATTCCAAGCATCTTCAATTCTCATCACTCTTATTTCTTCCACACATGGAGAGACGAGTAGTTACACGTTAGATGGCCACTCATGAGCTTTTAAGATCCCAGAACCACTCACCAAAGTAGGATGAAGAACAAACATTATCTTTGGAGTTTGTTATGCCAATTGACCAAGGTGTCCCCTGAAACTATGTTCCTTCCCAGACCCAGCAACTCATTGCCTTAAGAAGTTTGATAATATGAGGGTGAGCCAAAAATTATCTGCACTCTAGTTATATTAAAATACCTGCCGACATCCACGGCTGATGATAACATTGAGTGTGCACATGAAATGATTCTGCCAAATAGACGAGTGGATTATATGGCTGATTTCATAGGCAAATCAGCCATGGCTCTGCCTATGACACAATCTGTGAGAGACTTGGATTTCAAAGAGTTTGTGCAAGATGGAAGAGTATAAACAGAAGTGTTTGGCCATCTTCAAACAAAATATGGACTGATACTAGAAGGAAGGTGAAAGTTTCTTTTAAAAAAAAGTTAACGGTAAAACATGGGTTCATCACTATGAGCCTGGGAGTAAATGGCATAGAATGGAAACATCCTTAATTGCCGACCAAAAAAAAAAAAAAAAAAGTTAAAAAATCAACCATCAGCTGAAAATTTGATGCTTATAATTTTCTGGGATTCTCAAGGGCTAGTGTTAGAACACTATCAGGAAAAGTTCACCAATCAATAGTGAGATGCTCACTGAAGAGTAGAAACCTAAATTTGGGAATAAACACAGAAGACTGCTATCCAAGGGCTTTGTGATCTTGCATGGTAATGCATATCCACAGACCTCTGCCCACACTGTTGACACTCTGCAAAAACTTCATTTTGTGATGTCAAAGTGTCCTTCATATAGTCCCGTTCTTGCTCCATTGGACTTTCACCTTCTTGGGACCATGAAATCAGTCCTTTGAGAATGAAGATTCACCTGTTATGAAGAAGTGAAGTGCATTCATGGCTCGAAGCTCAGTCTAAAATATTTTAAAATAAGGGAATACAAAAGCTTGTTGACAGATGGGCAGAGTGTATTGAAAAGCAAGGAGACTATGTCAAAAAATGACATATTTGTCTTTTGTAAAATTTGATTACAATAATTTCTATTGCCAGAGTGCAGATAATGTTTGGCTAACCCTTATATCCAAGAAGTTTTCATCATTTTGTGTATGATCTACCATATTCATAGCTGTGTTTGTAGCAAAGGTAAATACTCATGTACAAATACACAGCATAGGTTTAAAGAGATGCAATAGGGAGATAGAATATAAAGAAAGAGATTGAGGTAGAGGAATATTTGCATATATGACAAATATTTATTGAGCTCTGAGGTGCTTGGCACAAACTATTAAAAATTAGGATTGAAGAAATATTGAGAAAGGAGTAAAAATTGTAGGGAGTCAGGCTGGAGACTAAGTAAAGGTTCACCTTTATTGACAAATTTAGCAAAATATTGGTGGTACATTATAAAACAGGAAAGTAAAATGGCACATGATAGACTATTCTAATTCAGAGCGTGCTCTCTGAATTAGAATAGTTCCCAAGATGTGAGAGGAAGCTTGAAGAAATAAAAACAAAAAAGACATCAGACCATTGAACACTGCTTCCAGTTTACTGGATCATTCTGCACAAAACAAAAAACTTAAATTGATCACATTTATGCGAAATTTTTTTCCTCCAAAGACATGTGAATTCACACAGATGATATTTTGAGAGTCAAGTGTCATAAACTAAAATTCAGTTATGCTCTCCATTAAGTTTCCTACTCGGTGGCATCTCTACAGGGTTGAATTTACATTTTTAAAGATAGAGGAACCCTGCTGGCCCGCTGGTTAAGAGCTCTACTGATAACCAACAGGTTGGTAGTTCCAATCTATCAGTCCCTTAGTAGTAGAAAGATGTAGCAGTCAGCTTTCCAAAGATTTACAACCTAGAAATCCCACTGGGCAGTTCTACCCTGTCCTATAGGGTATCTATGAGACAGAATCTACTCAACTGCAGTGAGTTTAAAGATAGATACAACTTAGGTTGCTGTATTCTGTTAACTTCAAAGTTAAAACAGAGACAACCAAACATGTTTGTGACTTTATTGCTGCAGAAGGAAGAAATCCCTCCCTCTGCTACCCTGAAGAAGGACCTCATGCTTCGTGAAGTGGAGCATCAGTGCAAAAGGGGAAGACCCCAACAAGATGGACTGACACAGTGGCAGTAACAATGGGTTTAGGGCATAACAACAATTGTGAAGATGGTGCAGAAACAGTGTTGTGTTCTGTTGTGCATTAAGTCATTATGAACCGGCTGAATGACACCTAACAATTACCTTAGTAGTGGTAATCGGGAGTGTGACTTGCTTCAATTGTGCATAAACTTGTATCTATTTCCATTGGGTTTATGAAAGGCTTAAAAAGATTGGGAGAAAATTGCTGCAAAGAAGACATTTTAAGGTTTAATTAATAGCTATAGGACCAAACAAAACTCATTGCTGTTAAGTCAGTTTCGACTTAGAGTAGAACTTCCCCCATAGAGTTTTCAAGGTTATAATCTTTAAGGAAACACTGTCGCATCTTTCTTCTATGGAGTGGCTGGTGGGTTCCTACTTTCAGTTAGTAGCTGAATCTTTAGTTATAGCGCCACCAGGGCTAAAGGGCAGTCATTTGTAAAATAGAGTATTTTACTTTTCTTAATTTCCTTCGTCTTTTATACTTCAGACATGTTCTCAGGAGGGACCAGTCCCTGGAGAAGGACATCATGCTTAATGAAGTGGAGGGTCAGTGAAATAGAGAAAGATCCCTAAGGAGATGGATTGATACAGAGGTAGTAGCAATGGTGTCGAGGGTAACAACAATTGTGAGGATGGCTCAGGACCAGACAGTGTTTCATTCTCTTGTACATGTGGTTGCTATGAGTCAGAACCAACTCAACAGCACCTAAGCAAAGAACAAAACATAAAAACAACCACAGAAAACAATGGTCTATTACCTAATTGTTAAAATAGTATCAGTATTCAATATGAATGAGTGATTGCTCTATTATGTATGGTTGTTTACACTTCCTTTTACATTTGAAACTTGAGTTACAATTCAAATACACTTTTCTTATCCCTTGGCTTCCTTGTAAGGGGAAGAAAGGAAATTACTGGTTTATGAAAAAATCATGGGAAAGATGTATTCAAGGGAAATAAACAAAATGAGCTCTAAAGGACAAATTAAATCCATAGTATTTTTCATTCAGGCAAAGATAGCACACTATTTGTCTCTTAAAAATCTTAAATAGACTTTAAGAGCAATTTAAACTTCTTTGGGTTAACCTGCCAAGAAGCACCATTTATTCTTTTGTTTTGACTACAAATAAAAGCACACATGCAACCAGAATAATCTATTTTTCTAACAGCATATGGTTCCTTTGCAAATGTCAAAAACAGCTGTGTTTATATCTCTGAAGATGCTTCGGAATTTGTCACATGGTGAAGCTATTGGAGAACTGTCAAAGTCCGCTCTTGTTGAAGGCTTGTGATTTTTTGGCTTACCCCTTGATTTTGAAAAATGCACATATTTTATTAGAAAACATGGTAGGTTTCTTAACTGGTCCCATATAAACACAAACTATTGTAACTTGTATATTTAATTATACTAAATATGTTTTCTGAATGAATAAAAGTAAATGAAAGTACTGCTTTATGTTGTTGTTAAGCTCTGGCGAGTTGGTACCGACTCAAGTGACTTTGTCTAGGGTTTCCAAGGAGTGCCTGGTGGGTTTGAACTGCCAATCTTGCAGTTAATAGTCCCATGCTTATCCTACAGCACCACATTAGGACTCCAATATTGTTGTTGTTAAGTGCTGTAGAGTTGGTTCTGACCCATAGCGACCCTGTATAGGGTTTCCAAGGAGCAACTGGTGAACTTGAACTACCGACTTTGCAGTTCAAACTTACTTTGCAGTCCACCACATTGACCCACAGTGCCACACCAGGACTCCAATGTTGTTGTCCCTAATTAAGTGGACAATAGCAAAGGCAGGCTGTTGTTAATTACACTCAAAGTCGGTTCAGAGTCATAGCCACCTTATATAGGGTTTCTAAGACTTTAAACCTTTATGGGAGCAAAAGTCTCATCTTTCTCCCACAGAGCAACTAGTGGGCTCAAACCACCGACTCTGTGGTTAGAAGACCAGTGCTTGGCCTACAAAGCCAATGAATTTCCAAAGGCAGGCTTGTTGTTGTTAAGTGCCATCAGCCAGTGCTGACTCAAAGTGACTTTGTATAGGGTTTCCAAGAAACTGCTGGTGAGTTTGAGCTGCCGACTTTGTGGTAAACAGTACAGTGCTTATCCTATAGTGCCACACTAGAACTACAAAGGCAGGCTGTTGTTGTTGTTATGTGCCGTGGAGTCAGTCCCGACTCGGCGAACCCGTACAGGGTTTCCGAGGCTGTAAATCTTTACGGGAGCAGAAAGCCTCATCTTTCTCGCGCGCTAACAGCTGGTAGTTTTGAACTGCTGATCGTGAGATTAGCAGCTCGATTCGTAACCACTACGCTACCAGAGCTCCTTACAAAGGCAGGCTTGTTGTTGTTGTTAAGTTCTGTCGAGTAGGTTC
>NW_006408612.1:7830492-7832169 GCF_000296735.1 Chrysochloris asiatica
GCTGGTAGTTTCGAACTGCTGACCTTGAGGTTGGCAACCCGACTCGTAACCACTATGCTACCAGAGCTCCTTAGGGGCACTTTAATAAAACTTGAAAACATAATTGGGTTTCAAAAATCATTGCTAGTATTCTCTCCCCTCCCTTTATTAGAAGTCTTCTCTACCAGCTATTTTCTTGATAGAGAAGTAATAGGCATCCAACTTTTAATCTATTTCTCTCTCTTTTGTTCAATTTAAGCAAATTTGAATTTAATACTGCTATCTAAAGAATAAGGAGCTCTGGTAGCGTAGTGGTTATGAATCAGGCTGCGAACCACAAGGTCAGCAGTACGAATCTACCAGCTGTTCCACTGGAGAAAATGAGGCTTTCTGCTTCCGTAAAGATTTACAGCCTTGGAAACCCTGTAAACCCTGTACAGGGTCTCTATGAGTTGGAACCGACTCCATGGCACATAACAGCAACAACAACATCTAAAGAATGGTGTGGCGCTGTGGGCTAATGCATCATACTGCAAAGTAGTTTGAACTGCAAGGTCAGTGGTTCAAGCTCACCAGCTGCTCCTTGGAAACCCTATACAGGGTCGCTATGGGTCAGGATCAACTCAACAGCACTTAACAACAACAACATCTAATGAATGGAGTCTTGAGGGGAGCACTGTAGGATAAACCCTGGACTACCAACCAAAAGGTTGGCTGTTCAAACACCAGCCACTCCTGGGAAATCCTATACAGAGTTATTGTGAGTTGGAACTGACTCACCAGTATTTAACAACAACAACAATGATATCTAAAGAATAGAATACCTGGTATACTTCAAGTTTATAAAATTATTTCTGCATACCCAGCTCTTTTTTTATGTGTTCATCACTCTTCCATTGTTGTGTCTACATAGAGATGTCAAGGACGATGTTCACCTAATGGTAACAATGGTTATTTCTAGACTGTAGGATTTTATTTTCCCTTTTTAGTACTTTTCTGCACTGTTTAAATTTAAAATAAAAAATAAGGATTGTAAACAAAATAGAAATAATAGTCATGATTGTAAAATATCAGAAAAATAGAAAAATGCATTTGGTAACCACAGTTCTTTGCATTTATTTTTGCCAGTGTACAATCCCAGAGGAATTAGATAATGCATCTCATGTGCCAATTCCTGAATAATTAAATAAAAATGTCTGTAATATACAGGGGTGTACACATGAGTCAAATAAATGATAGATAAGGTGTATCTTTCATTTCTTCAACAGGGAATTCAGGGCTTGGGTGTCACATATGTTCAATTTTCATCACGCGAGTTGGAAACAAGCTCTAAATTGTGCTAACAAAAGCATAGTTCACAATTATCAAAGGGATAAGAAAAGTATTTACGTAAAATGGAGAACTAAGAAATATTGGAAAACTGCATTTTTTATTTTCATTTTTTCAGTTACAAAGCAAAACTGCAGAAATGCTATTCAAATTATTAAAATCAAGTTTGTAAAGACACAAGCAAATATTTTATAGAATTATTAAAAAAAATTTTTTTATAATGCTTATTCTAAAAATGAAATCCTGGTGTGGTGCTGTGGGTTAATGCTCTAGACTGAAAAGTTGGTTTGAACTGCAAGGTCTGTGGTGCAAGCTCATCAGCTGCTCCTTGGAAACCCTATACAGGGTCATTATAGGTTGGAACCCAAT
>NW_006408612.1:7832529-7853034 GCF_000296735.1 Chrysochloris asiatica
TAATAATTGGAATGTGAATGCATGAAGTATGAATCTAGAAAATTGAAACTTGTCAAAAATGAAAAGGAACGCATAAAGAGACAAATCCTAGTCATTAGTGAGCTGAAATGCACTGGTATTGGTCATTCTGAATCAGATAATCATATGATTTACTATCCTGGGAATGACAAATTGAAAAGGAATGACATCACATTCATCTTCAAAAGGAGCATATCAAGATGTATCTCAAAGTACAATGCTCTCTGTGATAGAATAGTATTCATACACCTACAAGGATGACCAATTAATACCACTATTGTTCATATTTCACTAAAGCCAGTGATGATGAAATTTAAAAATTCTACCAATTGCTGCAGTCTGAAATTGGTCAAGCATGCAATCAATATGCATTGATAATTACTGGTGACTGGAATGTGAAAATTGGAGTCAAGGAGGAAGGATCTGTTGGAAAATATGGCTTTGATAATAAAAACAATGCAGAAAAAAGCAAAAGAGCTGAACAGAAACTTTCAATGAGCAGTTCAAATAGATAAAGTCAAATATTATAATGCAATGTTCAAGGACCTGGAGCTAGAAAACCAAAAAGGAAGAAAGCGCTCAGCATTTCTCAAATGAAAATACTTAAAGAAAAAACTCAAGTCTTGGGTTGCAATATTGAATGGGTACTATGAGTCCTGGTATGGCACTGTAGGGTAAACACTGGGCTGCTAACCAAAAGGTTAGTGGTTCAAATCCTTCACTCACTCCTCGAAAACCCTATATAGGATTGCTAAGAGTCAGAACCGACTTGATAGTATTTAACAAAAACAATATAGTGTGGCACTGTAGGATAAGTACTAGACTTCTAACTGTAAGGTCAGCAGTTCAAACCCATCAACCACTCCTCAGAAACCCTATACAGGGTCACTTTGAGTCTGAACGGACTCCATGGCACTTACAACATAACAATGAGCAAAATATTTAATGATGCTGGAAGCATCAGAAGAAGATGGAAGGAATACACAGAGTCACTGTACCAAAAAGAATTGATTGATGTTCAATCATTTTAATAGGTATATAATTAAGAACTGATGGTATTAAAAGAAGAAGTCCCACCAACACTATGGCATTAGTAGACAACAAGGTCCCAGGAATGGACAGAATACGAATTGAAATGTTTCAATAAACTGATACAGCATTGGAGGTTTTCACTTGCTTATGTCAAGAAATTTGAAAGAAAACTACCTGTCCAACTAATTGGAAGAGATCCATATTTGTGCCCATTCCAAAGAAAGGTGATCCAACGGAATGCAAAAACCATTGAACAATATCATTAATATCAGATGCAAGTAAAATTTTGCTGAAGATAATTTTTAAATGATTGCAGCAGTCCAGGTAGCTGCCAGAAATTCAAGCCAGATTCAGAAATGGACTTGGAATGAAGGGATACCATTGCTGACATCAGATGGTTCTTGGCTGAAAGCAGAGAATACCAGAAAGATGTTTACTTGTACTTTTTTGCCTAGGCAGTGACATTTGACTTGTTGTTGTTGTTATGTGCCATCGAGTCGGTTCCGACCCATAGCGACCCTGTATAGGGTTTCCGAGGGTGTAAATCTTTACGGGAGTAGAAAGCCTCATCTTTCTCCCGCGGAGCGGCTGGTAGTTTCGAACCGCTGACCTTAAGGTTCGCAGCCCGATTCGTAACCACTACGCTACCAGAGCTCCTTTGACTAGGTAGATCATAACAAACTATGGATAACATTGCAAAGAATGTTAAGTATTCCAGAACACTTAATTGTGTTCATCATAAACCCGTGCATAAACCAAGAGACAGTTGTTAGAACAGAACAAGGGGAAACTGAATATTTAAAAAATCAAGAAAAGTCTGTGCCAGGACTATATTCTTTCACCATACTTATTCAATCAATGCAGAGCAAACAATCTGACAAGCTGGATTATATGAAGGAGAACATGGCATCAGGATTGGAGGGAGACCCATTAACCTGTGATATGCAGATGATATAGCCTTACTTGCTGAAAGTGAATAGGACTTCAAATACTTACTGATGAAGATAAAAGACCACAGCCTTTGATATATGGTTTGCATATCAATATAAAGAAAACAAAAATCCTCACCAATGGACCCATAAACAACATCCATATAAATGGAGAAAAGATTGAAGTTGTCCAAATACTTCATTTTGCTTGGATCAACTTAATGTAAGTAGCAGTCAAGAAATCAAATGACATGTTACATTAGGCAAATCTACTGTACAAGACCTCTTTAAAGTGTTCAAGAGCAAAGATAACATTTAAAGACTGAGGTGTGCCTGACCCAAACCATGGTATTTTCAATAGCCTCATATGCATGCGAAAGTTGTGCAATGAATAAAGAAGACCATAGAATTGATTCATTTGAGTATGGTGTTGAAGGAGACTATTAAAAGTACCATGGACTTTTCTGGTATTAAAAGTACCAGAACAAACAAATCTGTGTTGTGTGAAGTACAGCCAGAATGCTCCTTAGAAGCCAGGATGGCCAAGTTTTATCCCTCATACTTCAGACATACTATCAGGAGGGACCAGTCCCTGAAGAAGGATATCATGCTTGATAAATTGGAGCATCAGCGAAAAAGAGGAAGGCCCCCAACGAGACGGATTGGCACAGTGGCAGCGGAAAAGGGCTCAAGTGTAGCAATGATTGTGACATTGTGACTGCAGGACCAGGCAGTGTTTTGTTCTGATAACCTCAAGGTTGGTAGTTCAAGGTCACCAACTGCTCTAGTAAATCCTATGTAGGGTTACTAAGGAGCTCTGGTCGCATAGTGGTTACGAATCGGGCTGCTAACCTCAAGGCTAGCAGTTTGAAACTACCAGCTGTTCCACAGGAGAAAGATGAGGCTTTCTGCTCCTGTAAAGATTTACAGCCTCTGAAACTCTGTACAGCGTTGCTATGAGTTGGAACTGACTCCACAGCACATAATCACCACCACCACCACCATGTAGGGTTACTATGAGTTAGAACCAGTTTGACAACACACAACAACAACATGAGAAAGTGCTAATCCCTTTCACTGGCTTTACTACAAAGTAGATTTTATTTCGCTAATGACTTGATGACTATGTATATATGAAAAAAACTTGGTATTTTTTCCTAACTGCATTATATGTCTTCATTTGGCTGAAATTATTAAACAAAATTCTGCCTTTACATTTGCTTACCCTCTTTCCATTCCTTCTTCCTCCGGTAACAGTCTCTCGTTTTTTCTATAGGGAAAGAAGTAGCTGATTCTTTTGCCCATGGTGATGATATCAGCTTAGGGTTGCATTGGGCGTAATTCTGGCAAGTCATAAAGCTTCCTGCAAGCTTAGCTCCCTGGCTCCTGAAGACTACTGAAGTTGGTCCTTTTCTTTTCCCTTTTAAAACTACCTTCAGTGGGTTCAAAGTTTGCCCTCAAGCAACTTACATGCGCAAGAATAAAGGGGAAAAATAATAAATAAATAAAAAGAATAAGGTAGACTGAACAAATCCAGAAATAGCTTTAAGTGCTTTTTGAGAGTTTAGGATTGTGTCTACACTGCACAAAATGAATTGGCAGACTGGCAGACAAGCATCCGGTTGTTTTTTTTTTTAACAAACCTGGTAACCCATTGGATACAGGAGGCTTCAAAGTCAATGATAAGATCTCTGGAGAAGGAAATTCCATAACCTTAACTGGTAATGCACCGTTAGTTGTTACAGAGACTGTGGCAGTGGAGAAACAGAAAAACATATAAAAGACACATTGAAGGAAGCAGTTAGTGACTGATGGAAAAGGGGAAGGATAAGACCTTGGAGCTCTAAGAACAGAAATGACTTTGTTGTGTCTCATCTTCAACACAAGACATTGCAGTTAAAATGTCATTGTTTGGTGCCATCCAGTCAGCTCGGACTTATACACAACAGAACAAAGCACCGCTATTCCTGTACCATCTTCACAACTGTTATGTTTGAGTCCATTGTTGCAAGCACTGTGTCAATCCACCTGGGAAATAGTAGTTTTTCAAAATGACACAAAATTATGTATATGCTTAAATAAAAATGGTTTATTTTTGTTTTCTTGATTGACAAAATTCTGGATTGATGAAGTTTAACTTTCCTCTCTGTGAATGGTGTGAGTGGTATGTGTGTGTATGACTAGACTTATCTATTGGGTACTCCATTGCTCAAACGGTTTTCTGACATTCAGAAATGCTTCATTTTCAGATCGTTCTCAATCTTCCAGATTCAAATATACCTCTTTACTCTTTTAATTCCTTTTGGACTTGGTTCTCTGCTAATTGGTCATCAACAGTGACAGTGGTTTGGTGTTGGTGTGTATTTTCCCAGTGTTATGGATTGATTTGTGTTCCCCCGAAAAAATACGGGCTGCAATTCTAACCCCTGTACTTGTAAATGGGAACCTTGATGGTGTAGTCGGCTGTGTTGCGCTGCTAAGGTTGGCAATTCAAACCCACCAGGCACTCACAGGGAGAAAGATGAGGCAGCCTTGAAAAGCTGAAAGAGCACTTCTACTGTGTCCTACAGGGTCACTGTGAGTCAGAACTGACGCTGTGACAGTGGGTTTGGTTTGGTTTATTTTATTTTATGTTTTTGGATACTTGTAAATATGACCCTGTTTGAAAAATTGATGGTTAATGAAATCCTATCAGGAGGGTGAATCCTAAGCCTAATCAGTTCTGATTATAAACAGAGCAGAATAGACACCGGGACATATGCAGAGGGAAGACATGCTAAAGGCAACAAGGAATTATAAGAAACACTAAGGAATTTACACGACTATTGACAAGGAAAGACATTCCCATGAACCACGCCCTGATTCAGAACCTCCTGAACCATGAGAAATTAAAATTTTTCCTTTAAAGTCACCCACATGTGGTATTTCTGTTGGCGATGCTAGATAGTTATAGACTCAGGTAGCATATTTACATTTTAATCAGGCTTAAAATTTTTTTTTTTTAAAGAGGAGTATTGTCTTGTTTCAGAAACTGTGGCAGTGGAGAAACAGAAAAACAATGGCAGCAATGGGCTTATACATAACAACACTTGTGAAGATGGTATAGAACCAGACATAGGGTCATTGTTGTCCATACAGTCTGTTGTACATAGGGTCACTATGAGTCAGAACTGACAACAATGAGTCCTGAGAAATCCCTAGGTGGAGCAAACAGTTAAGGCTGCTAACTGAAAGTGGATGGTTTGAGTCCACTCAGAGGTGCTAGGGAGAAAGGCCCACAGGTTTACTTCCAAAAAATCAGCTATTGAAAACCTTGTGGAGCACAGTTCTACTCTGACACACACAGGGTAGCCATGAGTTAGAATGGACTAGGCATCAACAGGTTAGTGAGTCTGAGAACAAATGAGGAAGTGAACAAAACAGGAAAGTAGAAGGCTGATGGAAGTGACACAGATCTGGATAGCACAAGTTCAAACTCTTTCAAATCTCTGGTCCAGATGAGCACCTATCATGATTGCATGTCCCCAGCACACCTTACTAAAAGATCAATGATGCTTGAGTGTGACATGAGGCAGCGAGAGGAGGAGGGTTTCTCACAACATTGAGTCCTAACAGTTTGGGCTGAAAGAGCCATAGTTGTTTTCAGTCCAATCCCAGAGCATGAACTTGGAAATCATAGAGCCTGGCTTCAAATTTTGGATTAATTACTTACTATTTGACCTTGGCCAAGTTGTTTGACCTTTTTGGTGCTTCTGTTTCCTTATGGAGAAATGGGGAAAATGGTACTTTCCTGACATGGTCATTATGAAGGCGAAATAAAACAACACATAGAAAGTGTTTGAGGGAGGGGACTATAGGAAAAACTGATAAATGGTTATGGAGTTTTATTTTGTCATTGTTATTGTTAAGTGCTGTCAAGTTTGTTCCGACCCATAGCAACCCTGTACAGGGTTTCCGAGGCTGTAAATCTTTACAGGAGCAGAAAGCCTCATCTTTCTCCCGCGGAACAGCTGGTAGTCTCGAACTGCTGACTTGAAAGTTCACAGCCCAATTTGTAACCCTACACTACCAGAGCTCTTTATGGAGTTTTATTTTAGAGTGATGAAAAATGTTTTGAAATTATATAGAGATGGTGGTTACACAACGTTGTAAATGGACTAAATGCCACTGAATTTGTTCACTTTAAAGTGGTTAATTTTATGTATACAAATTTCACCTCAATAAATTTTAGAAAATTTAAGGACAATTTCTAGCATATGGTAAACATTAAATCAGTGTTTGTCATCCTTAGTTTACTCCTAGAAAACGGAGGCCCAGAGAAGATGTTGGAACACAGCAGAGCCAGGCTTAGACTGCAATATTCAGAGCTTCCATATGCCCATTAGCTCTCCCGGCTCCTGAAACCAGCAGGTTATAATTAAGAATCTCTCTGTCTAGAGCTGAGGGAGAAACCTGATGCCGAAAGCACTACATTTTATTTCCACACAATAGAAAGAAGGGCTACTTTAATGAGAAACCAGAGCAGGAGAGGGCCTGCCTAGCAATGAAGGAGGTGATGTCCATGGGCCTCCTTCCCCGACTCTCTTCCCCTACCTGCCATTTCATCATTTTTTTTTTTTTTTCCTTTAGTAAAAGGCTCTAGTTAAAATATAAATGCCCCTCAGGAATGATTAGGGAGTCCTAGTAGCAGCACGGATTACTAGCTGGGCTGCTACCAGCAAGGTCAGCAATTTGAATCAGTCACTCCGAGAGAGAAAGATGAGGCTTTCTGCTTTCATATTTGTTGTTGTTTAGTGCTGTTGAGTCGGATCCAAGTCATAGAGACCCTGTATAGGGTTTCTGAGGAGCAGCTGGTGTGTTTGAATTGCTGACCTGGTTCAAACTGACTTTGCACCAAGTTTTTGTTGTTGTTAAGTACTGTGGAGTCGATTCTGACTCATAACAACCCTGCACAGGGTTTCCAAGGCTGTAAATCTTTACTGGAGCAGAAAGCCTTATCTTTCTCTCCTGAAGTGGCTGGTAGTTTCGAACTGCCAACCTTGAGGTTAGCAGCCCGATTCGTAACTACTGCTACCAGAGCTCCTTTGCACCATATAGCCTCCAAAATCCCATATTATGAGTAGGAACCGATTTGATGACACAAGATCACTGCCACCACCAGGAATGATTACATATTAAACTTCTGTCTAAGTTATAGAAGCCATGGTGGTACAATGGGTATAGCATTTGGCCGCCCACTAGCCACTCTGCAGGAGAAAGATGGGCAGGCTGCTTCCATGAAGATTTATAGTCATAGAAATCCTATTGGGCTGTCCTACTCTGGTGTGGCGCTGCAGGATAATGCACTGGACCAGAAGTTCGATTTGAACTGCAAGGGTGGCAGTTCAAACTTACCAACTGCCCCTCAGAAACCGTATTGAGGGTCACTATGAGTGTGTACTAACTCAACAGCTCTGTCCTATAGAATTCACTTGATGGCAGTGGGTTTGGTATTAGTTGCTGTATAACAAATCACCCCAAAACTTAAGGGATGAAAACAATAGTCATATAGCATCCCCTTTACAAATGGACCTGGAATTCTAGAGTGGAATGGCTGGGCGGTTCTTCCTCAGAATCTCCAGAATCAGCAGAGATACCATCGTCATCTGTTGGTTTGTCAGGGTCTGAAGGATTCCCTCCCCGGGTGGCTCACTCTTGTCTTTGGCAGGTCAGTTTACTCCATGTGGACCACAGGCTGCTGAGTGTCCTTATGACATGGCTAATGACCTTCTCCAAAAGGAGCAATTCAAGAAATCAAGGAAGATGCTGCAATGTAGTCACAGAGACCACATACTGCCACATCTGCATGTTTTATTGGTCATGAAACTCAGCTCTGATTCAATGTATGAGGGAACGATCCACGGATGAGAAGACCAGGCTGGGAATGTTCTTGAAGGCTGGCTACCACATCCACATTTAGGTCGAATCTTAGTTATGAATTAACCCAGGAATAGGAGATAAATGGGCTGGGGTGGTATTTGGAGCAGAGGTGTATCTAAGGTATGGCACAAGCCCAGGGAGCCACATGAATGGGGGCATGACTAAATAGTTTTTATTAACCCAGTACTGCCCAGTGTTCTTCCTTAAGCACCACAGATATCCAGAATCTTAGCAATGTGTGTATGTGTGTGTGTGTGTGGGGGGGGGTAGGAAGCAGAGGGGTACAATTGTCCCAGGCACCAGATGAGGCACAGAATGACATTTCAAGGCACCATAAATATTATAGGTGCCTGATTAAGGCAGCTGGAGAAGAGTGGGGAGAGTGTTTCTGCTGATGTATCCCCACTATCAGCATCTGTTGTTGTTGGTTGTTATGTGCCGTTGAGTCAGTTCTAACTCATAGTGACCCTATGTATTGTTGGGTTTGAGCCCAATGTTGCTGCCACTGTGTCAATCCATCTTGTTGGGGTTCATACTCTTTTTCACTGACCCTTCACTTTACCAAGCATGATGTCCTTCTCCCCTCTTGACATGTCCAAAGAATGAGAGACAAAGTCTCACCATCCTCACTTCTAAGGAGGCTGTATTTCTTTCAAGACAGATTAGTTTGTTCTTCTGGCAGTCCACAGTGCTTTTAATATTCTTCTCCAACACCATAACTCAAATGCATCAATTCTTCCACGGTCTTCCTTATTCATTGTCCAAGTTTCACATGTATATGGAGCAATTGAAAATACCATGACTTGGTTCAGGCACAACTTAGCCCTTAAAGTGACATTTCTGCTTTTTAACACTTAAAAAGGTCTTTTGCAGCAGATATGCCTAATACAATAAAGATGTCATTTGATTTCTTAACTATTGCTTCCTTGAGTGTGGATTGTGGATCCAAGTAAAATGAAGTCTTTGTCAACTTCAATAATTTCTTCATTTATCTTGAAGCTGTTTTTATGGGTCCAGTTGTGAGTGTTTTTCTTTTCTTTGGAATGGGCACAAATATGGATCTCTTCCAATTGGTTGGTCACATAGCTGTCTTCCAAATTTCTTGACATAGACAAGTGAGAGCCTCTAGCATGTCATTAATTTACTGAAACATTTCAATTCATAACCTGTCAATGCCTGGGACCTTGTTTTTTTTTTTTGCCAATGCCTTGAGTGCAGCTTAGACTTCTTCCTTCTTGATTATATGGTACCTCATGAAGCTGTTGAAGGAGCTTTGGCAGCGTAGTAGTTACGAATCGGGCTGTGAAATGCAAGGTCAGCAGTTTGAAACTACCAGCCTTTCCACGGGAGAAAGATGAGGCTTTCTGCTCCCATAAAGATTTACAGTTTCAGAAACCCTGTACAGGGTCGCTATGAGTCAGAACTATGAGTCACAGCACATAACAACAACAACAGCAACAACATGAAACGGTTGAGCATCACCAATCCCTTTTGGTATAGTGACAGTGTATTCCTTCCATCTTCTTTTTGATGCTTCCTACATCATTCAATATTTTGCCATAGAATCCTTCAATATCTTATGTAGATACTTGATTTTTTTCTTCAGTTCTTTCAACTGGAGAAATGCTGAGCATGTTCTTTCCTTTTGGTTTTCTAATTCCAGGTCTTTTGGACATTTCATTGTAATATCTAACTTTGTCTTCTCAAGGTGTCCTTTGAAATTTTCTGTTCTGCTCTTTGACTTCTTAATTTCTTTTAGTTGCTTTTACTTCTCTATGCTCAAGAGCAAGTTTCAGCATCTCTTATAAAATCCATTTTGATCTTTTCTTTGTTTGCTATCATTTTAATGACCTTATGTTTTTTTCCTATATGATGTTCTTAATGTCATCGTACAACTCTTCTGGTTGTTAGGCACTGATGTCTAATGCATTAAATCTGTTTTGAAGATAGTCTCTAAATTCAAATGTGATATATTCACAGTAATATTTGGCTTTCATGGACTTGTTTTAAATTTCTTCAGTTTCAGCCTGAACTTGCATATGAGCAATTGATGGTCTGTTCTACCATCAGTAAGTCCCTGATCTTGTTTTGGCTGATGGTTTTGAACTTTTCCATTGTATCTTCCTGCAGATACAGTCTATCTGATTTCTGTATACTCCTGATGCAAGTTATATTTTGGGCTCTATATGAGAAGTCCAGGTGTGTCACTGTAGGATAAGCATTCAACCACATGGTCGGTTTGAACCTCAAGGTTGGCTGTTCAAACCACCGGTAACTCCTTGAAAACCCTATACAGGGAGGATGAGTTGAAACCCATTTGATAGTACTTAACGTTAGGGTAGGGAAAGGTTAATGAAGCTCACTTTTGGGTCTTCCCATTTTCTCCATCAGGACCTCTTTAAGGCCTCTATGCAGATCAGGTGAGTAATGTGGGTAACAAGCACCAAAGACAATCTCTAAATTGTGCCCCTCCTAAATTGTTTCAAGATGAATAAATGTTCATAGCCATCACTCATCTGTCAGTTTGTAGCAGTACTATGGTGACTTGTGTGTTGCTGTGATCTGAAGCTTTGCAACCAGTATTTTAAATATCAGCATGATAGACAGGCTTCAGCAGAGCTTCAAGACTAAGACAGACTAGGAAGAAAGAGAGGCAGACCATTTCTGAATGGTTAGCATGTTTGGTAAGGTGGAGGGTCACAGAAAAAGAGGAAGACTCTCAGAGAGATGGATTGGCAAAGTAGCAGCATCAATGGGCTCAAGCATAGCAACAATTGTGAGATTGGCCCAGGACCAGGCAGTGTTTCATTCTGTTGTGCATAGGGTTGCTATGAGTCAGTACCGACTCGATGGCACCTAACAACAACAAGCCACTGAAAACATTATGAATAACAGCCAAACATTATCAGATATAGTACCGGAAGATAAGACCCTCAGGTTAGAAACAACTGGGGAAGAGCTACCTTCTAAAAACACAGTACGTTATAATGATGTGAACGGGACAGAGCTTTCAGTACCTTCATTTGATGATGTGGTACAAGTCAAAATGAGAAGAAACAGCTGCAAACATCCATTGATAATCAGAACACAGGATGTACGGTATGAATCTAGAAAATTGGAAGCTCATAAAGAGCTTAGGCATTAGTGAACTGGACTGTTGTGGCGTTGTAGGATCAACATTGGACTGAAATCACAAGGTCAGCAGTTCAAACCCACTAGCTGCTCCTCAGAAACTTCATACAGGGTCACTATGAGTGCAAGCCGACTTGACAACACTTAACAATAACAACAACAGTGAACTGAAATGGACTGGCATTGGCCATTTTGAATCAAACAGTCATATGGTTTACAATGCCTGGAACAACAAATCGAAGGGGAAAGGTGTCACATTCACCATCAAAAAGAGCTTTTCCAGAACCATCTGGAAGTATTTGCTGTTGGTGGTGGATAATAGCTATATGCCTAAGAGTAAGACGGGGAGTACAGAGGTTTTGTAGGATAAGCACTGGCCTTTGAACTAGTTTGAGCCCATCAGTCATTCTGCAGGGAAAAAGTTGACTCTTTCTGCTTCTGCAAAGATGTACAGCCTCAAACAACTATTGTATGATACCATTATTGTAAAAGCTTAAGAAAAGGTTTTGACACGTGTTTAAAGAATACCGGAAATATTCATTTTTCATCATTTTCATGATGAGAATGTTTTTTAAATGTACATTTACCACTGTAATTCTAAAATAATTTTTAAATAAATCACAAGTTTCTGGAAGAAGGCATTTTATCTACAATATTTTACTATATGATATAGCCATAATTTCAGATTTTAGTTACTTTAACAGTTATAAACATTGGAATATGCTTTCTATAGTGTCTGGAAATTAGCACAAATATGAGCTTCTACAGGAAGGAGAAGCTCCTGAAGGAAGCTACAGACTTCACAACCACACCCTTGCCTGAAAAGATACAGATAAATTATTCTTCTTTTATGTAAATTGAGTGCAACTTAGAAGCTTTTGTCAAATATCCTGGTAATCACTGTCACCTGGCTGACTGAGTCAGCATACTCTGATAACTGCTACTGCTACTACTTTTCTGTGTAATGGCAATTTGGGGTCTCCATGCCTTACTGTCTTTGTCTTTGCAATGGGTATGACAGTAGTCATTCACCAGTGGTTGTTTGGGCAAACAGATTCATCATTACAAATACAGAGTGCATTTTATGTTATTATTTTGCTTCAAAATGTTCATTAGTCTGTTTAAGAGATAGTATCAAGATCTTTATAGATGGATTAATCAACAAATTTACTTGCTCATTTTTCTTTTAATTTTAGTTTTCAAAAATATCCAAAGGCTATATCCATTACAGGGTAATGGACTGCAAAATCTTATTTAATTGTAATGAACATATTTACTAGAGTTACAGAAGAGTAAAAAATATAATTCTGCCAATTTCCATCAATTTAAAAGAATCAAAACAACCTTTGGTAATGGGTTCACCCACCCTCTCTAGCCCTTTCCTTTTACCATACTTGTTCTAACTCTCCAGACCTTAAGAAAGAAGGAGACTTTGGACCAGAGCATTTTGTGAACCCAGAGGAGTACGCAACCTCTGAGGTCTTGGAGATACATAACTCAGAATTTTGGAGGGGTGGATATATCTAATGGTTTGATTCTAATGCATGAATTTAAGGAGCTCTGGTAGCGTAGTGGTTACGAATTGGGCTGTGAACCTTAAGGCCAGCAGTTTGAAACTACCAGCTGTTCCGCGGGAGAAAGATGAGGCGTTCTCCTCCCGTAAAGATTTACAACCTCGGAAACCCTGTACAGGGTCGCTATGGGTCGCAATCGACTCGACAGCACTTAACAACAACAACTCAGGAGCAATTCCCAGAGTTTTCCTCTTCTGCAAACTGAAAATGCACACCAGCTAGATTGTGCTTGGAAAACTTTGAGCCATGAGTAACTCCCCTCTCCACTGTGAGTTAACATAGACTCCTGGTGTGGCACTGTTGGATCAGCACTGGACTTTGAACCCAAGGTTGGCAGTTCAAATCCTCCAACTGCTCCTTGGAAACCCTATACAGGGTCACTGTGAGTTGGAACCGATTCGATGGCACTCAATAACAACAACAACAGTTCCCTACATACCTGGATGATGTGATATGAGTATTTTTTGAGGTGATCAAATGTAGCTTTAGTCACACAAATTGTCTGAATCTTGAATTATAAAATATTTGAATGGTATATTTCCCCCATAAATTTAAAAATAATAATCAAAAATAGATAAAATAAATTAAAAATAAATGAACAGTATATCACACATTCAGGAACACCTAATATATCCAGATTTTTCTAGTGGAATCTGGTACCATTGCATATACAACTATATGCACTGCAATTCAAACTAACAGGGCTGCTTCAAACTGGATTTTCCCGCTGTCTATTTACGGTTCCTCAGGGAGCCTATGAAAAATCCAAGGAAATTCCTTGCTGATTGGGGGAGATAATAGACTACCACATATGGTCTGCACATGTGATTAGTATTCCTCTAAGGGAAAATGCAAAGGATTAAATTTAGAATACAGCGTATGTGTTCTGTGGTTCTGGATGACCCAGGGGGATCATTCAATTCTTCTTGTGGAATTTTCTGTACTTAAAAGATGAATCTGGAATTCTGTTTGGTGTGGACATTGTAGCCCATCTGAATTTTTGCAGGTGTGAGGCCTGCCAAAATTTCACTATTGTCTAGTGTCTTGAAAGCTATTCATATTGCTCTTCAAAGAAAATTTTCTGAATTTCAGGGTTTCTAAGGGTTTTTGACACTAGTACCTTTTGAAGTAAAAAAAAAAAAAATCATTCATTAAAAGCATTGTTGTTGTTGTTGTTGAGTGCTGTTGAGTTGATTCCGAATGATAGTGACCCTGTATAGGGTTTCCGAGGAGATTGAACTGCTGACCTTGTAGTTCAAGCTGACCTTGCGGCCCAGTGCATTATACCACAGTGCCACACCTGCAATCAAATAGATTTGAGCTTGTAATAGTATTGCCAGGTTTGCATTTACCGTTAAAAAAAAAAATCACTCTAAATTTCATTCCTTCTTGTCCTGATTTTTCACTATAATCATTCCATATTTGATGTTGGAACTAGAGAATGGGACATGATTTCTTATGAAATTAGAACACTCATTTCTTGGTCCTGGGAGGCCACAGGCTGATAGCTAAGCTTACCCACTGCCATGGTTAATCTGACCATTGCAGAAGCTCCACAGTCTCTCTTACATCTTCTGGCAAAATGTCCTGTACTGCAATACTCAACTCCTTTCTTTTTTATATATCCAACTTAAGCCACTATAATCCAGAAGAATGAAAGGGTCTCCTACTGTTTATCCTTGGATTTTTCACTTGAATAGCCTACTCAAAACTCAAAATCACTATCCCTTGTCCAACTTGTCCCTCCAGTAAACTGGCTCCCATTCCTAGTTACCACACTGTTGTCACTTGAGAGACACCTATTTCACTTCCGGCCCATTTGATGGAGAGAACCATCAGGAATGTAAACTTTTCTTCTTTCTTTTACACTAATCTCTTTCTAAGTCCCTATATTTTTCTTGTTAGATATCTGGATTCACTTTCCATTTTTCTCTTCTTTGACATCACAGGTGGAAAGTTTGCTGATAGTGGTTTTCCACAACACTCCGATGTCCTTCCCATTCAATTTAGCTTCAGTCCTATGTCAGTGATCTCTACAAACCATAACCCTCTCTTTGGCTATGAGGCTACTGCCACAGGCTCTGGACATATGAAAGGGCTTCAAAAAGGCCATGGAAAAATGTGATTAAACTATAATGGAATTTTTCCACAAAATGTTTGGGAATGACCATGTTAATTCCTTTGCCTCACTCTCCAGGGTTTCCTCTAGTAAGAATACTTAGCCTATGATGCCTGATTTCCCACTACTGCCAAAATCAACCTTTTTGCTCCAGACAAGTGAATTTTCTGTTGTCTTTTACTTGCATCAAATTCTTACTTGTTCTATTTCTTTTCTATTTTTTCTTCTTCTTGAGATATTCCATTTTCCACCTTCTAAACCTCCAAAGTTAGATCTTAGACACCCTATTTCACGGTGACTTCTTCCCCAGCACCTAAAAATGAACAGAACAGATAAAAATTGTAAAAATGTGCTTATATCCTTAGATTCAATAATACAATTCCTAGAACTATATTCTAAAGAGTTCTGGTAGCGTAGTGTAGTAGTTACGAATCGGGAGCCCGAACCTTAAGGTCAGCAGTTCAAAACTACCAGCTGTTCCATGGGAGAAAGATGAGGCTTTCTGCTCCTGGAAAGATTTACAGCCTTGGAAACCCTGTACAGGGTCACTATGAGTCAGAACTGATTCCACGGCACATCACAACCACGACAATGAGAACTATATTCTAAAAAATTAACCCACAAATTAGAAAAAAGTTCTTCTGCACAAAGTCCTCTCTCCATTTCTAGTCCAATACATTATTACTGATGACAATATTGAAGAAATGGAAGCAAACTAAATGCCTAACAATAGGAGAACAAAATAAATGATCATACACCACGCTGGGAATTTTTAATGTAGAAAATGGATATGTGTTGTGAACGATTTGAACTGACGGTCTCAGACTTGGGGGCATTTTAACTGAAGGATTGCAACTAAACAGTTGTGGTCCAGAAAATAGGAATGCTCCTAAGTCAATCTGCCCCCTGAGGAACTTGTAAAGCCTGCCTCAGACTTTGCAAAGTCTTTACTTGTACGCAGCCATGGCCTTCAGTTCAGGTCTGCAAAAAGATCTCGCTGCCCTATCTCTATTTCCCTAGCAACTACATTCTTCTAATAAAGTCCCACTTACTGCTTGCATTTATACACCAAAAGTTTTTTTTGCAGTCTTTCCCCTCCCCTAGCACTTTCCTTTGATATATAATAAATGTGCTGAATGTAGGTCGGAGCTGCAGTATCTCCATCAACATGCTGTGTCCCACCTGATCCCAACTTTACTTATTTCAATTGTGTCTTGTGTCTTTCTTTTATTTCTAATCTTCTGTCACCCTTACTGGGGTTTACGTGGCAGATAAGATAAAGACATTGTAATTATATGAAATATCTGTAGGGTAAGCCTGGATTGCTAATCCCAAAGTAGGTGGTTCAAACACACCAGCTGCTCTCTCCTTGGAAACTGTCTACAGAGTTGCTTATAAGTTGGAACTGACTTGACAGCACTTAACAACAAATAAAGTAAAAAATTAGAACAATATAACATTGCATGCATACAAACTTTTAAAAGACATCCTTAACATGATTTTTTAAATTGTGGTTTGGGTGAAAGTTTGCAGAGAAAATTAATTTTCTATCAACAATTTATACACATTTTGATTTCTAACATCAATTGTAATTCCCTCAATGTAACTAGCATGAATGTGTTAAACAAATTTGATTATCCTCCTTTTTGAAATGGTGAAAAAAGAAACTTTAACCCTAAGGACATTTCTGACTAAAGAAAAGCACACCCATTTATAATTTTGTATGTAAATAAATATGAATCTTTATTTATAAAAGAGTCTAACATGACTTATGTCCTATGACACACTATCAACTGCTTTATGTATGCCATTTAATTCGTATGTGATACTCAGTGAGGCAGGTAGCATTAACTTCATTTTACAGAAGAAAAACAGGTTTGAAAAGGCTAAATAATTTTCCCATAATCGCACAGTAAGAAAGAATAGGTTTAAGATGTTCTGATACATGGTAATCTAAATCTGAACAAGAAAAAAATTTAAATATGTTTTCCTCATAAAATATTCACTAATGAATACTGAATTATGAAAGGAAGGTATGCTTCAGAGTCGTATCATTTCACCAGGCTTGTTCAATGTGTATACCGAGCAAATAATCTGAGAAACAGAAATATAAGAAGAACATGGCATCAGGTTTGGAGGAAGACTCATTAACATCTTGTGATATGCAGATGATACCTTGTTTGCTGAAAGTGAAGAGGACTTGAAGCACTTACTGATGAAAATCATATACCTCAACATAAAGAAATTAAAATCCTCACAACTGAACCAATAAGCAAATCACCATAAATGGAGAAAAAAGTGAAATTGTCAAGGGTTTAATTTTGCTTGAGTTCACAATTAATGCCCATGAAAACATAAACCAAGAAATCAAATAATATATCACATTGGGAAACTCTGCGGGGGAAAAAAACAAACACAAAACAACCTTTAAGGTGTTAAAAAGTAAAGATGTCACTTTGGGGACTGAGGTGTACCTGATCATGGTTTTTTAAGTCCTTATATGCAAGTAAAAGTTGGACAATGAATAATGATGCCGAAGGAGAATTGATGCCTTTGAATTGTGGTGTTGATAAAGAACATAGGAGATACCATGGGCTATTAGAAGAACTAACATGCTCATGTCGGAAGAAGAATAACCAGACTGCTCCTTAGAAAAGAGGGTGATGGGACTTTGTCTCACATACTCTGGACATATTATTATCAAGAGGAACCAGTTCCTGGAGAAGGACCCCATGCTTGGTAAAGTAGAGGGTCAGTGAAAGAGAAAGACTGTTAAGGAGACAGATTGACACAGGGCTCAAACATAGCAACTATAGTGAGGATGATGTAGGAGCAAGTAGTGTTTCATTCGGTTGTATATATGGTCACTATGCGTTAGAACCAACTACATGGCATCTAACAAAAATGACAATTGCAAACCCTAAAAATAAAAAGTAGGACATGAGAAAGAGAAGGTTTTGAAATTGTTTACATGAATTTACCCTCTAAGATTAGCCAGGAACATGAGAGAAGCTAGTGAGAGAGGTCATGCTGATGGATGCCTTTTAGAAGTTTTGGTTTGCCATTTTAAGTTTATAGTTTATGAGTCAGAATGACTTGGTTAGATTAAAATGACTTGGTTAGGATGCAATCATCCCAAAAAGTCATTTGGAAGATTAGATGTCACCACCTTTCTGTACACCTACAATTCAGCCTGGTACTTGATGATATGTTGGTTTCAAGTTTTCTTTCAATTTTTCAAAGATTGTTACCTCTCCAGATTAATTTTTGTTTCTGGAATGACAGACACTCCTGTAGCTCTCTTCATTGTATTAAGAAGAATAAGTTTAGAATCCATTAAGAAGAATAAGTTTAGAATCCATATGCATTTTAAGAACTCATGTAGCCCTACAGAAAGGCCTACAGTTCAAACCCATCAGCTGCTCTTGGAAATCCTTTACAGGGTTGCTGTGAGTCAGAAGTGACTCAAGGGTACATAGCAACAACAACATGTGTTTTAACATTTCCATCAGAAAAGAGGCTTTTTTTTTTTTTTTTCAAACTTAAGAAAATGTAATGCTTTGGCAATTTTGTTTGCAAGTAACACTTTAGTCTTTAGAGAATCTTGTAAAAGTGATTTTGGCAATAAGGTAAGTATTGAATTCATGGAACTGGTAGGCTCCTGGGAGAGTGCATTTCTGCAGTCCCTGAATCTTTCTCTATATTTAAAGTGTAGATTCCTAATTGAAGAAGACAAATGGAATGTTGTTTTCAAGTTTCTTCCAAGCTCTTTAAGCTCTCTAAGGGTGACCTAGACATCAACGATGAAATTCTAGTGATTAGGTTATTAGATCAATCTCTGGCTCCATCCAAACTTTATTTTTCAGATTCTACTGATAAATAATGCTTGTAATAAAGATAATGAAACTAATCATGCCTAAGATAATTCAAAATTTATTCTACATTACTGTGATCAGAAAAAAAATAGGTTGGCCAATGTAGAATTACTCACCAGTAGGTAATTCTCAGAACAGTCTTTGGAGGTTGTATGCATCGTTGCAGTAGTACTTAGAGAGCCCTTTGTTGCTCAGTGACCAAGATGAGAAGGAAGAAATGTATACCTGTTGTGTGGGAGGAGGGTGAATGGGAAGGAGGTGGTACTTCAATTTACATACAATGAGTTTCTTATCAATTCTTATCAAGACAAAGGGGAATGAAACACATCTCTTACTCTTCCCCTATATACAACTCAGGCTTCCTATTGCATTGCTCTGATTTATTTTCACATTTCATTTTGCCTATACTATATATTTTAACTTGAAATTCACTGTGTAAAATTCTGGGGCTTTGAGGTAGTGTAGAAACTTGACCGCCCCAGAAATGACCCTAGATTTTGTATCACACTTAGGGTGGAATTATACTGGTTAAAACGGATAGTTTTGTGAAAGCCTTTCCTTGATAAAGAATGATAAAGTCAAGAATTGGAATGCTTCATATCCACCAACAGATCTTAGCACTGTTACCAGTACCTTGTTAAATAATTCAGTTGTGTGGTATCTGCTAATGTGGTATCAAAATCCCAGACAATTTTAAAAATTAAAGTTCATAATGTGAGCAGCTCTAGGGGTCAGGAAATACTGAAATTAGCAAAGGTACATGGAATGACTAAGAACATCCACAAATCCTTCTGCCTGAAAACCTAAATTCTATGGTAGAAAAAAAGCGTCCCAATGGATTTCTTTCTTTGTTTCCTAAACAAAAACATAAGCAGCAATGTTTAAACCTACCCAAAGCCTATTTTCTGATGGAGATGTGAAAATACATGTGGATTCTCAATTTATCCTGAAAATTTACTCATTTGCATGAGTTTAAGCTAAGTAACCAGTAATTCAGTTTAGATGCTTTCTTAGTTTATATCTTTTCAAAAATAGTGATTGGTTTCTATATAATGAGAGCTCTGTGGCTCCATACCATAAGCACTGGACTACAAGAAACAAGGGCTCCTGGTTGGCACCCGCCAGATGCTCTTCAGGAGAAAATGAGACTTTCTGCTCCCTCAAAGAGTTAAGGCCTTAGTAACCATATGAAGGGCCGCTGTGAGTCAGATGGCACTTAAAGACAGCAATGACGATGGCTCATAGTGACCCTGTACAGGATTTCCAAGGAGCAACTAGTGAGTTTGAATCACAAACCTTGTAGTTTTTGTTGTAAAATGTCGTCAAATTGGTTCTGACTCATAGCAATGCTGTATATGGTTTCCGAGGTGGAGAGCCACACCAGGACTTCATATATATATATATATATATATATATCGCCCCCTCAACCCGGCATCCTCTGTTTCCAACCAAAACCTATCTGGTATCAACAATGATATTTATTTCTTTATGTGATATCAGGATTGGAGGAAGTCTCATTAACAATTTGTGATATGAAGATTACACAACATTTGCTGGAAGTAACAAGGACTTGAAGCATTTACTGATGAAGATCAAAGACTAAAGCCTTCAGTGCAAAGAAAATGCAAAGAAAACTAAAATCCTCACAAATGGACGAATAAATTATATTATGATAAATGGAGAAAAAATTTGAAGTTGTCAAAGACTAAATTTTACTTGGACCCATAATCAATATTCATAGAAGCAGCAATCAAGAAATCAAGCCACATAATGCATTGGATAAGTACTGAAATGCTAATTGCAAGGTTAGCAGTTCAAATTCAACAGCCACTCCATGGAGACCCTATTATTCTTGTTAGGTGCCATCGAGTTAGTACCAACTTGTAGTGATCCTATGCACAACAGAC
>NW_006408612.1:7854159-7865976 GCF_000296735.1 Chrysochloris asiatica
ATATGATACTGTTCAATGATTTACGCATTCCGTTGGGTCACCTCTCTTTGAAATAGGCACAAATATAGACCTCTTCCAGTCATTTGGCCAGGTAGTTGTCTTCCAAATTTCATGGCATAGATGAGTGAGGGCCTCAGGTGCTGCTTCAGTTTGTTGAAAATTTTCAATTTGTATTCAATCAATTCACGGAGCATTGTTCTTTGTCAATGCCTTCAACACATCTTGGACTTCTACCCTCAGTGTAATTGGCTGTTGATCATAAGATATCTCTTGAAATGATTGAATGGTTAACATTTATTTTTGGTACAGTGATTGTGTATTCCTTCCATCTTCTTTTGATGCTTTCTGCATCATTCAATATTTTGCCCATAGAATCCATCAATATTTCAAGTTGAGGTTTGATTTTTTTCTTCAGTTCCCTCAGTTTGAGAAATGCTGAGAATGTTCTTCCATTTTGATTTTCTAACTCCAGGTCTTTGCACATTTCATTATAATATTTGATTTTGTCTTCTCAAGCCGACCTTTGGAATTTTCTGTTCAGCCCTCTTACCTCTTCATTCCTTTCATTTGTTTTAGAATCTCTACACTGGAAAGCAAATCTCAGAGTCTCTTCTGACATCCATTTTTGTCTTTTCCTTCTTTCTTATTTTCTTAATGACCTTTTTCTTTCTTCCTGTATGATGTTCTTGATGTCATCCCATAACTCTTCTGGTCTTTGGTCTTTAGTGTCTAATGCATCAGACATGTTCTTCAGATGATATAAAAATTCAGGTGGAATTAGTTCAAGGTCATATTTTGCCTCTAGTGAACTTGTTTGAATTTTCTTCATCTTCAACTTGAACTTGTATATGTGCAATTGATAGTCTGTTCTACAATCTACCTCTGGCTTTGTTTTGACTGATAATAATCTCTTTCCACAGATGTAGTCAATTGGATTTCTGTGTATTCCATCTGGTGAGGTCCATGTGTATAGTTGTTTTTAATGTAGCTTGAAAAATGTATTTACAATGAAGAAGTTATTGGTCTTGCAAAATTCTATCATGCAATCTCCGGCATCATTTCTATCACCAAGGTCATATTTTCCAACTACTGAGCCTTCCTCTATGTTTCCAATCTTTGCATTCCAATCACCAGTAATGATCAATACATCTTGATTGCATGATTGATCAATTTCAGACTGAAGATGTTGGTAGAATTCTTCAATTTTATCTTTACTGGCTTTAGTGGTTGGTGCATAAATTTGAATAATAGTGGTATTAACTGGTCATCTTTGAAGCTGCATGGATATTATCCTATCACAGACAGTGTTGTACTTCTATAAGATCTTGGTATGTTCTTTTTAATAATGAATGTGATGTCATTCCTCTTCAATTAATCATTCCTGGCATAGTAAACAATGTGACTGTCAGATTCAGAATGGCCAGTGCTGGTCCATTTCACTCACTAATGTCTAGGATATCAATGTTATGCACTCCATTTCATTTTTGATGATTTCCAATTTTCTTAGATTCATACTTTGTACACCATCAGATTATTAATGGATGTTTACAGCTGATTCTCTTCATCTTGATTTGTATCCCATCAGCAAATGATGGTCCTGAAGGCTTTACTCCATTTGTATACTATCATCACGGTCAACTCTATTTTTAGGAGGCATCTCTTACCCAGTCGTACATTCCAACGTGAGTGTCTCTTCTGACTATATCTGACAATATTCTGTTGTTCTTCATCATGTTTCAGTATTCAATATTCTGGTGCTCACAGTGTTCCACTGATATTCATAAGGTTATCAGTGACTAAATATTCGGACATAGTCCATTTGTCGTTCTTCCTAGTCTGTCTTTAGAAGCTCAGCTGAAACCTGTCCATCGTGAGTGAACCTGCTGGTACTTAGAATACCCATGGCATAATTTCCAGAATTACAGCAACACACAAGCCACCACAGTATGACAAACTGACAGAGGAGTAGTGGGAAACCCGATACGGGATTGCTATGAATCATAATTGTCTCTGAGGTACTTGACAACAACAACAATACATCAGATGTGCAAGTATAGCTTATATGTTTAAGTAAGCTATTTAAAGATTCTGTTATAGGTAATTTTGAAGTGTGTACTTTCACATTAGGATAGCATGAATGGTGCTATTTTTAATAAAAGTATAACTTCAGCCATCCTTTTATTTCTTCTTTGCTGAAATGTAAGCATCCTTAAATGACTTTCTTGAGATGGTGAAGAAAAAACCTTATTGCTCTATCAATGACCTTTGGTGAGAAACTGTTGTCTTGAACTCATCTTGTCTCTGGAGTGTTTGACTAAAGTTTCTTCTGGTCAAGCCATCGACAATTCAAATGTCAAACAACAGTGTAACCATTTTTCATCTCACTATAAGCATTTCTCCAATAAGATGATCAATTAGTCTTATTCATATTATAGCACACCTCCCCATGTATTTTTATGCCATACACAGAACTCTATAGTCCTATTACCTTCTTATTAAAAAACCTCTTCATTTAGATTTCAGGTTATTAGAACATATAATCAATTCAAGCGCACCTCATTTATGACCTGTGTGTATTGACATTTTCATTATGCCAATACATCCCCCAAAGGTGGACATTATGGGAAAAAAATTCTCTGTTCTCAAGGATATAAACTGAAGTCTTTCATAGAAAACTCCCACTTTTGATAGAAATATTTCTGGAAATTGTCTTTTTACTGAAATGAAACTTCTATTTAATTACAATTTCTTAAGATATTTTTTCCTCTTGGAAACAAAACATTTCATGAAATTCTGTGTAATATAAATTCTAAAGTTTGTTTGCATTTTGCTAGAAAGATCTTTAAAATGCTGTGCTATTCTAAGGAAAATCTAATGTGGGAAACATTAGGGGTACACTATGAGAATAATTTTACATATTACTTTTGGAAAATTGTCACTGTTATCTGGGTTTGTTTAGACACAGCTATAGCCAGTGCTTTAATTGCAGTCAAAATTTAAATATGATGGTAGTGGTGGTTGTGTGCCATCCAGTTATTTCTGACTCATAGCGACCCTGTATAGGATTTCCAAGCCTGCAAATCTTTATGGGAGCAGAAACCTTCATCTTTCTCCCTCAGAGCAACTGGTAGATTTGAGCTATTGACCTTGAAGTTAGCAGTCCAGTTTGTAATCCGCCATGCTACTAGCGCTTTTTAGATTTTAAGTATAAAGTACAGTTTTTTCTTTATATCTTGTTAGTGGCAACATCATTCACATCTACCCAGGTTTTAAAAATTATTCTAAATAACACTCGATCAATATAAATTTAAGAAATCCCTATCTTTTAGTGATCCATTGTCTTAGTTTGTTGTTGTTGTTGTTGAGTACCATCAAGTCAGTTCCAACTCAGAGTGATCCTATATAGGGTTTCCAGGGAATGGCCAGTGAGTTTGAAATGTCAATCTATCGTTAGAAGTCCAGTGCTTATCCTACAGAGCCACACCAAGACTCCAGTTATCTAGTGTTGATATAATAAAAATACCACAAATGGATAACTTTAGCAAACAATTTTATTTTCCACAGTTCAGGGGATTAGAAGTCTGAATTCAGGTTGCTGGCTCTGGGGGAAGGCTTTCTCTCTCTGTTGGCAGGTTCTTTTCTCTTGAGCTGGTTTCCTGATTCTTTGGAGACCTTCATGTGGCTTGACATCTATTTTCCTCCATCTCTGCTTGCCTAATCTGCTTCTTTATATATCTTGCAAGAGATTAGTTCAAAACACAAGCTATACTAATCCTGCTTCATTAATGTAAGAAAGATAACTCATTATCCAATGAAGTTATAACCACAGGTATTGTTGTTAGATGCCCTTGAGTCAGCTCTGACTCATAATGACCTATGTATGACAGAACGAAGCACTGCCTAGTCCTGAACCATCCTCACAACTGTTGTTATGTTTGAGCCCATTGTTGCTGCCATTGTGTCAATCTATATTGGTGGTGGTCTTCCTCTTTTTTGCTGACCTTCCACTTTTCCAAGCAAGTCCTTTTCCAGGATTGGTCTTTTCTGACAACATGTCCAAAGTATAAGAGATGAAGTCTGGTCATCCTGGTTGTACTTCTTTCAAGATACCTTTGTTTGTTTTTCTGACAGTCCAAAGTACAGCCAACGTATGTAGTATGTATGTTAAATGCTATTGAGTGAGTCTCAACTCATAGCCACCTTTTATAGGATTTCTGAGGAGTGGCTGGTGAGTTTGAACCACCAACCTTGCAGTTCAAACAGTCTTTGCAGTCCAGTGCAGTATCCCACAGCACCGTACCAGGACTCCAATATTATTCTCTAATACCATAATTCTATTCACCAATTCTTCTACAGTCTTGCTTATTTATTGTCCAACTTTCTTATGCATATGTTGTTGTTGTTGTTAAGTGCCGTTGAGTCAGTTCCGACCCATAGCGACCCTGTACAGGGTTTCCTAGGGTGTAAATCTTTACGGGAGTAGAAAGCCTCATCTTTCTCCAGAGGAGCAGCTGGTAGTTTCGAACCGCTGACCTGATTGAAAATGTCAGAAGTACCTTAGTACTCAAACCGATATCTTTGCATGATAAGACTTTAAAGAAGTCTTTTGAAGCAGATTTGCCGAGAGCAACATGTTTGATTTCTTGACTGCTGTTTTCAAGAGAGTGTTGATTATGACTTCAAGCAAAATGAAGTCTTTGACAACTTTCATCTTTTCTCTGTTTTTATCACGATGATATCTACTAGTTCAGTAGTCTTTGCTCTTCACCAGTAAGTATTTTAAGTCCTCTGCATTTCCAGCAAGTAAGGTTGTGTCTTTAGCATATCACTGGTTTTTAATGAGTCTTCCTCCAATCCTGATGTCATTCTCTTCTTCATATAATCAATCCTTTTTAATTGTTTATTCAAGAGACAGATTGAATGAGTATGTTGAAAGAATACAACCCTGGCATACACCTTTCCTGATTTTAAACATTCAGTGTCCCCTTGTTCTGTTCTAATGCCTGCCTCTTGATCTATGTAGAGGTTAGTCATGAGCACAATTATGTGTTCTGGACTACCCATCCTGCTTTGCAATGTTATCCATAGTTTGGTATGATTTACACACTCAAATGCCTTTGCATACTTAATAAACCACAAGTAAACATCTTTCTGGAGTCCTGGTGTGTTGCTGTAGGAAAAGCACTGGATTGCCAACCACAAGATCAGCAATTAAAACCCACTAGCCACTCCTCAGAAATCCTATACTGAGTCAATAGGAGTCCGAACAGACTCACCGGCACTTAACAACAACAATAAACATCTTTCTGGTATTCTCTGCTTTCAGCCAAGATCCATCTGGCATCAGCAATGATATATCTAATACTGCATCCTCTTCTGAATCTAGCTTGAATATCTGGCAGCTCTCTGCCAATTTACTGTTTTTGAATTATCTTCAGTAAAATTTTACTTATATGTGATATTAATGATATTGTTTTATGATTTCCATTTTCTGGTTCCTTGGAGATCTTCATATGACATGGTAGTGATCTTCCCTCATCTTTGGTTACTTTATCTATTCCTTTTATGTCTTGTAAGAGAATGAGTCAGAACACAGGCTACATTAGTCTGACCTCATTAACATAACAAAGAAAACTCATTTTCCAATGGAATTATAACTGGCATAGGTTATGATTGACACATGTTTTTTTGGGGATACAATTCAATCCATAACACCGATGAATGCTCTCATTTTTAGATATCGCTTTATTTTGTAATTAATGAAGTTTAAAAAAGACCTTTAGGAGATACTACTTAGGAATTCAGAGTGCTTACACATTTGAATAGAAATGGTGTCAAGTCATTTTTGGAAGTGCAATAAAACTATAGTACTAAGTAAATATACATATGTGTATGTTTATATGTCTGTGTGTGACTGTATATAATGAGAGAGACTAGTTCCTTGTTCAGCATAACTATAGCTACGAGAAGTCAGAAATTTGGAATATTTAATATATTTCAAAGAATTGACTTAAAATAATAATAACAAAACACTTTCTTACATTTGAAAGTGAAACATAAGTCCAATAAGTATTTAAAATAGAACCACCGTCACTGATTCATTGGCTTATTAATTAATTCTTTCTTTCATATGACAAGTCACGACAAGCACCTATTCTGGGCCAGGTATTGTACAGGGCATTGGAGATACCAAGATAAATGACACTCTGTGCCCTCCTGGGGATTTTTTTCTTCCTGAAGTTTTAATGTTTAATTTCATCAGTGCTTTTATTAGGTAAGAAAGGCAAAGTAGAAGAGGAGGAAAATTATTGTCTAAAAAAGGGATGGAGCTTGAAAAACGCTGCTCAGCTTTTCTGAGAGGATTCTGAAGCCATTCTATTATTATAATCTCACTTCCTTCTTCAACTGAAATGAAACATCTCTTTCCTCTCACCCAGCAAGTTAGGATTAATAATAAAAAGATAAGAGCATAGAATATGAATTCAGGTATGAGCTGGAGTACTGATCCTGCTACCAACTGATACTCTTTTGTAATTTACATAGTTAGCCCTTCTGGAGATTGCTTTCCTCATTGCAGAATGTGAATATAAATATTCAGTTGGTCCTTGCTAAAAGGTGGTTCTTTCCCCTTATACCTTCCTTTCTCTTCGAGGACTGAATATCATTGATCTGAAAATGAAGTTGCAAACAAAAAATTTTAGATAATTTTAAACCTGGGAATAGTATTTCGCAAATGACATCGCATAATTGCTAACCTTGATGTTTCATAAAACGATGAAGTAAAAAATGTCAGGACCCTTAATTCCTTGGTCTGACTGTATATTTTTGGCACTGATCCCAGACTAAATATAGCAAGTCTTGCTCCTTAGGTCAATATAATTTCTAATCCCTAGGTTGAATGAGCAAACCTTCCCAGACAGAATTTAATTCATAAATGCATTTAGGTAGACATTAGATATATCTAACAGTATACCATCAAGTGAAAACAGATCATCAACATTAGCTCAGCTAACTGAAAAGAAACTTGCATTAGGAAGCTAACAATCTCACCAACAAATCCTGCTGGGGATTGACTAAACATAACTGTTAAATGAAAAAAAATTTAAAAATAGAGTATTAGGGATATATTCTCCCACTGATAGTTGCACATAATTCCCCTAAGTGTTAATGGAAGCTCAGCAAGTGCATCATCAGACGATTATGCCTCTTAGCATTTACATTCATCTGTCAGTCTTCCATTTTACAGACTCTTGTGTGGGGGCGGGGGCAGAGGATGGGGTTGGGGGAGAAGGGGGGGGCAGGAAACGGAAAGAAAATCCCATGGAACTTTCAATGCTTTTTAAGTAGGAAGAGTCCATCTCTTTATACTTACCAATTCACTAAACCACAGCCTTAGCTTTAAAATGGCTAAACTGTTTGGAATCACAAGTTCCCATCCCTGGAGTAGAGACTTTGCACTTCATCTTTCTAGAGTAGACTAGTGGGATTACATCTAATTTACCCTATGGAGAATGAGTTTAAAAACAAAAACAAAAAAGCAGTCCCCTCTGATTTACAAGCGTATTAAAGGACTTCATTTTTTGTGTGTTTCCTTGGCTAAAATGTCTTTGAATTCTTGGGCGTAAAGAAAGCTGAGAACAGGCTTTGTGCTTTCAGAGTATCTGCAACCATTAAATTTTATGCCTTCATTGTTTCATTCATTTTGATAGAAATAAACAAGCCTATATTGCCTGCATTTTCCAATTTTATCAGTAACTGAAATCAATTTCTCCAATGAAGAGAGTTACTATCACAACTCAGTGTGAAAAGTCAATGAGAAATTTAAGAGTGCTGTTTCTACAGGCATTTCTAATGATTGCAATGGCAGACTGAGGTTGTTTTCACAGTGGCCTTATAGGCCAGGCCTAGATAAGTCCTTATATTTTTATGGAACCTCTCCTGTAAAACAACAATCCAATGTAGCTGAGATTGAGTGAGCCACACTTTTAACAAATTGTTTAACATGTGGCTTGTGCTTATTTTCTATGATTGTCATAACAAATTCCCACACATTTAGTGACTTAAAACAACCAAAATGTATTACCCAAGAGTTCTATATGTCAGAAATCTGACATGGGTCTTACTGGGTTTTGAAAATCAACAAATTGGCAGAGCTGTATCCCATTCTGTAGGCTCTACAGGATATTCTGTTTCTTTGTTTTTCCAGGTTTAAAGGTGCTATCCACCACTAATCGGTTTGTCATACTGTGCTGTCTTATGTGTTGCTGTAATGCTGGAAGCTATGCCACCAGTATTTTACATACCAGCAGGGTCACCCATGGTGGACAGTTTTCAGTGGCGTTCACAGACTAAGACAGACTAAGACTAGGAAGAAGGGGAGGTGGACCACTTCTGAAAGGTCAGTCACTGAAAACCTTATAAATAGCAAGAGAGCATTGTCTGACATAGTGTTGGAAGGTAAGTCCCTCAGAAAGAGCTGCTTATACAAAGTAGGGTTGACTTTAAAGATGTGGAAAAGAACTACCTCCTTAAAGTAGAGTTGACTTTAATGATGTGGAAGGAGCAAAGCTTTCAGAATCTTCATTTGTTAATGGGGCACAAGTGACAATGAGAAAAAGCAGCTGCAAATACCCATTTGTATTGGACTTGGATGTTCAAAGTATGACTGTAGGAAAATTGGAAGTCCTCAAAAATGAAATGGAACACATAAAGAGCCATGTCCTAGACATTAAGGAGCTAAAATGGGCTGGTATTGGTCATTATGAATCAGAGAATCATATAATTTACTATGCTGGGAACAACAAATTCAAGAAGAATGACTTTACATTATTGCCCAAATGAGCATTTCAAGATAAATCTTGAAGTACAATGCTGTTTGTGGTAGGATACTATCCATATGCCTACAAAGAAGACCAGTTAGTACCATTATTATTCAAATTTACACACTAACCACCAAAGTCAGTGATGCTGAAATTGAAGAATTCTACCAACTTCTTCAGTCTGAAATTGATCAAACACGTAACCAAGATGAATTGATAATTACCAGTGATTGGAATTTGAAAGTTGGAGGTAAAGAAGAAAAATTGGTAGTTAGAAAATATGGCTTCAGTGATAGAAACGATGCTAGAGAACACATGATAGAGTTTTGCCAGACCAACTTTGCAAATACCTTTTTAGAACAATAAATGGTGACTGGATCTTACCAGGTGGGATACACAAGAATCAAATTGACTTCATCTGTGGGAGGAGAGGATGGAGCAGCTTAATATCATCAGTCAAAATAAGGCTAGAGAGCGCCTGTGGAACAGACCACCATATGCAAGTTCAGAATGAAGCTGAAGAAAATTAAACAAGTCCACATGTGGCAACATTTCAAATTTAGAGACCATCTCAAGAACAGATTTGAAGCATTAGACTCTAATGACCAAAGACCAGAGGAGTTGTGGGATGGTAACAAGAACATCATATATGAAGAAAGCAAAAGATTATTAAAAAGACAGAAAAGAAAGAAAAGACAAAAATAAATGTCAACCCAGGAAGAAAAAAAATGCTTTCGGTATCTTTGTTTGTCTTGTTTCCCTAGAAACATCTTGTTGCCTTCAGCAGTAGATCTTTCTATGTTTGTTTGGCCTCAGACATACACCAACTCAATGCATTGGAGCATTCTTTTCAGAATAATGTTGACCTATTGCTAGGGTCGCTATGGGTCGGAACCGACTCGACGGCACTTAACAACAACAACAACATTGCTGTTGAGACCACTACTCCTTTGTCAGTTTGTAGCTTGCACATTCCTGCAATGCCATTGTATTTCAAATATCAATAAGTTTACCCACGGTGGACAGGTTTCAGCAGGGCTTCCAGACTAAGACAGACCAGGAACAAAGGTCTGGCAGTCTGCTTCCAAAACATTGTTGTTGTTGTTAAGTGCCGTCGAGTCAGTTCCGACCCATAGCGACCCTATACAACAGGGTTTCCGAGGGTGTAAATCTTTCCAAAACATTGGTCAAGGAAAATCCCATGGATCACACCAGAATACTCTCCCATATATGAGGGCAAGTAAAAAAATATTGCTACTAGGGTTCCAGTTCATATATGGGTTTATTCTAAACCAAACATATTTAAATATGCCTCTGAAATCAATGGATAACTACAGACAAGTTCTGTCAGTAATACACGTGTCTTAGTCTTATTACAGTGCCTTCAAAACAAGGTCCAATTAAAAACAGTTGGGCCAGTTAAATTTGAGGTATTTATAGAACGTGTCCATTGAAATAGGCTTCTTGCAGAGCCTTTGTAGTCTATAGGACCTTAGGTGGAATCCTGAGTCCTATTAAGAAACTTCTGAGGTGGGACATTCCCATTTGAAAGGACATGCAGACCAGCCAGGAGTGGCTAGAGGAAGAGAAGATACTTCTTAAAAGAAAGACTAGCAGGAAAAAACAAAAACAAAAACATTAGTCTGTTTAGTTATTACAAGAACAAGAAAGCTGCTAGCTTGAATCAAGCCCCTTCAAGACAAATCCCACTTCAAGACTGAAACTCAAAGGGAACACCCGAGCAGGCATATAAGCTCACTGTTGGTCTACTTGTGAGTGGAAGTAGGGAAAGGCAGTAATGAAGACATGGGCTGATTCGACCCTGTTCCATAGTCTCCTGTCGACCTTTATTTAGACTTGGGAATTTCTGAGCCCATGGATACTGACCTAGCAATGGAGGGCTAGAGATGAGAGTGACGCGTCCAGCTGATATGAAGTGGGGGGAGATGCACAAGAACATCCAAAATTAAAGATAGTACCCATTTGACCTAGTTTGGATGGCTTGATGATCAGAACTTGACTAGAGGAAGATAAAGACATTTTATAAAGGAAGCAAGTGTAAATTGCTACAATTTGATGAACTTGACCTATACTTATGGATGTAGTAGCTCAAAACACCAACTGAGAAGGAAGGAGTCTTCACATCAAGTATTAATCTTATCCCCTCTGTATACAGGGTTGATAGGGATGGGCAACTTCGACATTTGCTTCCAAAAATGGGGGGTGGGCTATAAAGGCATAAAGTGACTGGTTTACAACAACAAAGGTGGTATATTCCATGACTTTGTTCCCCTTCCATTTTCAAAGTCAGCAATGATCAGGTGAGTGTTTCTCAGGTGGCATCACTCTGACACTGACTTCTGCCTTTTTCTTTGACTTTTATGAACCCTTATGATTATACTGGACCCATCTGTATTATGGTTAGCTGATTAGAAACTTTTATTCCATCTACAATTTTAGGTCCTTTTTGCCATGTAATATTTTCAGAGACCTGGGGAATAGTTTGTTGACATCTTTGCCTACCACATCACATGTTTTCATTAAACAAACAAAAATAAGCAACAACAAAAAGAGCAGTAAATTTCTGTGGTTTTTTTTTTTCATATTAAAATAAAACCCTAATCAGTTAAAGGCCACTGCTTTTCAGTCAGTTCTGAGAGGACAGATGTGACCCTGTAGGACAAAGTAGAACTACTCCTTAGGGTGTCTAAGGCTGTAGATATTTACGGAAAATGACAGCCTCATCTTTCTCTTACAAAACAGTCAATGGATTTGAACCGCCAAATTTTCAGTTATCAAGAAGATTACCAATGCTTAATCCATTGGGCCACTAGGATTCCTTGAATCTAAACACAGATTAAACATGCAGTCAAGATGCCTAGATAATCACTGGCAATTGGAATACCAAGGTTGGAAACAAAGAGGAAGGATCAGTAGTTGGAAAATATGGCCTTGGTGATAGAAATGACACTGGAGATCACATGATAGAATTTTGTAA
>NW_006408612.1:7867396-7869241 GCF_000296735.1 Chrysochloris asiatica
GATTGTGTGGATCATGACAAGCTATGGTCAGCATTGTGCTGAATAAGTGTTCCAGAACACATAAATTATGCTCATGAGGAACCTGTACATAGATCAAGAGAGTTGTTCCAACAGAACAAAGGAGCATTGAACAGTTTAAAATTAGGAAAGGTGTGTGCCAGGGTGTATTCTTTCACCATACTTATTCAGTATGTATGCTGAACAAATAATCTGAGAAGCTGGATTATATGAAGAAGAATGTGGAATCATGATTGGAGGAAAACTCATTAATAATCTGTGATATGCAGATGATGCAACCTTGATTTTTGAAAGTGAAGAGGACCCAAGCCATGGTATTTTCAATAACCTCATTTGCATGTGAAAGTTGGACAATGAATAAGGAAGACCATAAATGGATTGATTCGTTTGAGTTATGATGTTAGACAAGAATATTAAAAATACCACGGACTGCCAAACAAATCTATGTTTTGGAAGTACAGTTAGAAAACCCTTTAGATGTCAGGATGTCCAAACTTTGTCTCTAATACTTCAGACCAATCCTTGGAGAAGGACATCGCACTTGGTAAAATGGAGGGTCTGCGAAAAGGAGGAAGACCTCCAAAAAGATGGATTGAAATCAATGGGCTCAAGCGTAGCAACAATTGTGAAGCTGGCGTGGGACCTGGCAATATTTGGTTCTGTTCTGCATAAGTCTCCATGAATTGATACCGACTGGATAGTACCTAACAAGAACAACAACAACAAACCATAGTACTGGTAAATCCAAAAGGGAGGACCACTTCAGTAGAGCTTTCATTGGTAGCTGGAACATAACTGGATACTTATTATCATCCCATAACCCATGCATCTCTTTCTTTCTTTTCCTGATCATTTGGGGGAGGGAGTCATCATTATTTGTTTTTCTCCTTCTTTCTCAGGTTTCCTCCACCCACCCCTATTTCTCCCCTGCTTTTGTTTTTGATCTGCCTGGAATACTCAGTGCCTCTCAAGTGAAGAGGTATAAGCTACTTTTCTGTGAAAACGTGACAATTACTAAAGTGTGTTTGTCTAGGACTCTTTTTCTCTATTGCCTTCTCATTTTCCCTCAGACTCAAACTCACTATCCTTGAGCTGATTAATATAATAGAAAGTTTTTCCCAAGTCAAAAGATTTAGACATGCTGTTGTTAAGTGCTATCGATTTGGTTCTGGCTCATAGTGATCCCCTGTATAGGGTTTCCAGGTGAGTTTGAATTGCTGACCTGAGGCTCGCAGTCCATTGCTTATCCTACATGACTACACCTAGAGTACTTTCTAGCCAAAGACAAAAACATAGTGAAAAACTTTAGAATGTGGGGGATAAGAAGGGGAAAGCCTATTCCTAGGTATTCGTATTGGCCCCTCCATCTCTAACCCCTCACATACATGCTAGTCCTTTCTGAATGGTCCCAAGACACCTCCCTGCATGGTTAGAAATACAAACTTAGTAACACTCTTAGATGCTCCTGATGATAACTTGTGCTAATGAAAGTCACTAAAATCTATTTCTCCCCAAATATTAGGGATAGTAAAAAGAAAAAATGATTTTTTCATACATATTTTATTACAATGACAACTCTGTTAGGTGCTGTCAGTTAATTTCAATTCATAATGAACCCCCTGTGACAGACCAGAAATGCCCCGTAGGGTTTTCTGGGTAGTAATCTTTATGGGAGTGGATCAACAGCCCTTTCTTCTGCAAAACTACTGGGTGAGTTCAAACTGTCAACCTTTTGTGCCACCAGGGTTCCTACAATTATGATTGTTGTTGTTATGTGACATCGAGTCAGTTCTGATTCATAGTAACCCTATATAGGGTTTCCAAGGA
>NW_006408612.1:7872554-7874535 GCF_000296735.1 Chrysochloris asiatica
ATACAGGTTGAATAAGTATGGTGAAAGACTACAACCTTGTCACACACCTTTCTTAATTTTAAACCATTCAGTGTTCCCATGTTCTGTTCAAACAACTGCTTCTTGGTGATTCCTCATGAGCACAGTAAAGTTTTCTGGAATACTCATACTTCTCAATGTTGTCCATAGCTTGTCATGATCCACACAATCGAAAGCCTTTGCGTAGTCAATAAAGTACAAGTAAACATCTTTCTGATATTCTCTGCTTTTAGCCAAGATCCATCACATATCAGCAATGATATCTCTTGTTCCACGGACTCTTCTGAATCCAGCTTGAACCTCTGAATGTTCTCTGTCAATGTATGATTGTAGCCATTTCTGTATTACCTTTAGCAAAACTTTACTTGCATGGGATATCAAAGAGATTGTCCAACGATTTCCGCATTCTATTGGATCACCTCTTTTTGGAATGAGCACAAATATGGATCTCTTCCAATCAGTTGGCCAGATAGTTGTCTTCCAAATTTCTTGGCAGAGATGAGTGAGTGTTATCTCACTTTCTTGAAAGATTTCAATGTGTATTCCATCAATTACTGGTGCCTTGTTCTTTGCCAATTCCTTCAATGCACCTTGGACATCCTCCTTCAGTATCATTGGCTCTTGATCATATGCTACCTCCTGAAACGGTTGAACATTAATCATTGCCTTTTGGTACAGTGACTGTGTATTCCTTCCATCTTCTCTTGATGCTTTCTGCATTATTCAATAATTTGCCCAGAGAATCTTTCAATAATGAAAATTGAGGCTTGAATTTTTCTTCAGTTCCCCCAGCTTGAGAAATGCTGAGCGTGTTCTTCCTTTTTGGTTTTTTGACTCCAGATCTTTGCACATTTTGTTGTAATATTTGGCTTTATCTTTCGAGCTGATCTTTGAAATTTTGTGTTCAGCTCTTGGACCTCCTCATTTCTTTCATTTGCTTTAGCATTTCTACACTGGAGAGCAAGTTTCAGTGTCTCTTTTGACATCCATTTTGACCTTTTCCTTCTTTCTTTTCTTCAATGACTTTTTGCTATCTTTATGTATGACGTTCTCAATGTCATCCCACAATTCTTCTGTTCTTTGGTCTTTAGTATTTAATGTGTCAAATCTGTTCTTCAGATGATCTCTAAATTCAGGTGGAATATATTCAAGGTCATATTTTGGCTCTCATGGACTTGTTTTCATTTTCTTCAGCTTCAGTTTGAATTTGCAAATGAGTAATTGATGGTCTTTTCCACAGTCTGCCCCTGGCCTTGTTTTCACTGATGATAATGGAACTTTTTTATCGTCTCTTTCTGAAGATATAGTTAATTTGATTTCTATGTATTCCATCTGGCGAGGCCCATGTGTATAGTGGTCTCTTATGCAGTCTAAAGAAGGTATTTGAAATGAACAAATCATTGGTTTTGCAGAATTCTATCATGCATTCTCCAGCATCATTTCTATCACCAAGGCCATAATTTCCAGCTATTGATCCTTCCTCTTTGCTCCCAACCTTTGCATTCCAATCACCAGTAATGATCAATATATCTTGATTGCATGTTTGATCGATTTCAGATTGAAGAAGTTGGTAGAATTCTTCTATTTCATCTTCACTGACTTTAGTGGTTGGTGCATAAATTTGAATAATAGTGGTATTAACTGTTCTTCCCTGTAGGTGCATGGATATTATCTTATCACAGACAGCGTTGTACCTCATGACTGATCTGGATATGTTCTTTCTGACAATGAACGCAACACCAGTCCTCTTCAATTTGTCATTCCCAGCATAGTAAACCATGTGGTTGTCAGATTCAAAATGGCCAATGCCAGTCTATTTCAGCTCACTAATGCCTAAGATATTGATGTTTATGCATTCCCTTTCATTTTTGACAACTTCCAATTATCCCAGATTCATACTTTTTACATTCCATGTTCCAATTTTCAATGGATGTTTACAGCTGTTTCTCTTCATTTTGAGTTG
>NW_006408612.1:7874635-7882519 GCF_000296735.1 Chrysochloris asiatica
ATGACGTATTGCATTAGGCAAATCTGCTACACAAGACCTTTTTAAATTGTTGAAGAGCAAAGATGTCAGCTTGAAGACTAAATTGTGCTTGACCTACAATTATGGTAGACAGCATCTAAGATGACCCTAAGAATTCCTGCTTCCTTGAGTTCAGGTTAGACATAATGAAAACCTAATGATGTGTTTCTAAGCAATAGAATATGCATAAGAAATGGAATTTCAATTTTGAGATTAGACTACAAAAAGATTTTGGCATCTGCTGTGCTTGCTCCAATTATTTTCTTAAGTGACCTCTCTGATGAAAATCAGCTGCCATGTTGTGAACTGTCCCACAAAAGCACCACATGGCAAGGAACTAAGGCAGTCAGGGAGGTACTGAAGTCCTCATTCCAACAACTATCCAATAACTGAATTCTACCAACAACCAATTGAGCTGACTGACGACATCAGATGTAGCTGTGTCTCATTTCCTGAATATATTCTCAAAAATACTTTGAGAAAATAAATGTTTGTGATTTTAAACCTCTAAACATGGGGGTAATTTGTTCCATAGCAAAAGATAATTAATACAACAGTGAAATGGCATCACAGAAAATTTGGAAAATAGAGAGGATTTAAAAATCACTCATAATTCTAGTATTCAATTGGAAGCACTGCTTTAATTTTTGAATCATTTCCATCTGCAAACATATATATATAGCTTTCTATAGTGGGTATTTGTGCTCCTGCTCTGAAAATGAGGGGACCAGGACCATAATACTGTTTACTTTGGAAGTAATAGTTTTGCATGAGTGAAATCTATAAAAATCACCCTCAGAATCTCCAAAGTCAAATCATCCAAGTACTGTATGATATATATGTGGTATTTGACAGTTTATTATTACTATTGTTGTTATGTGCTGTGGAGTCAGTTCCAACTCATAGCAATCCTGTACAGGGTTTCCAAGGTTTTTATGGGAGCAGAAAGCCTTGTCTTTCTCCCGCGGAACAGCTGGTAATTTCGAACTGCTGACCTTAAGGTTCGCAGCCCGATTTGTAACCGCTATGCTACCAGAGTGCCTTTAATTGCTTGCTAAAATTCAAGACCTCTTGAATTTTGTTCACCAGCTATTCACCAACCTACAAGCAAGTACACCTGCCCAGGCAGCTCATTGGTACAAACCTAGCCAAGTCTTGGAATTAAAGGGCTAGCCACACGTCAACCTCTAAATCATTGTTGGCTATAAAATGAACTCTCTTCTTACACTGAATTTCAAGAGTTAAAAGGACATGATTCCAACCCTCTGGCTTAGTAAACAAAATTACTGAAATATTACCTAATCCAAAAGAAAGACAGGATCACAGATACAAAGATGATAGTTGTACATGATTTTTAAATGCAAATGAAATAGAAGACCACCAAAATGCCCAAGGAGGATTAGGAAATTAGCTAAGTTATATTTCTCTCACTTGAAAGAATATCATGCAGCCATAAAAATTATAATTATGAAGATTTTCGCAGTAACATGGAAATACTTATGGCTTAATGCTAAGTGACAAAATAGGATGCAAGATTTTATCCACATTATGCTTACCAGCAGTATAAATATATGTATAGACAGATGTTTACACATATATTTATAAATACATGTGCAAACATATGGTTATGCATACTTTTATAAATAATTGCATTTACATATGTTTACACATATTTTTATAAGTATATATGTACACATATGTTTGGAGTCCTAGTATGGCACTGTTAGATAAGCACTGGTCTACACACTGCAAGGTCAGTGATTCAAACACACCAGTCACTCTTCAGAAATCTTATCCAGGGTTGCTATGAGCCACACCAACTAGACTGCACCTAACAACAGCAACATAATGAGCAGTGATTGGCTATTATGGGCAGCAAAAGTACAATGTATATAATACCTACTGTCTAGGGGAGGACACAAGGAACTCTGGTAGTGCAGTGGTTACGAGTTGGGCTGTTAACCTCAAGGTCAGCTAGTTCGAAACTACCAGCCATTCCACAGGAGAAAGATGAGGCTTTCTGCTCCCCTAAAGATTTACAGCCTAGGAAACCCTATACAGGGTCACTATGAGTCAGAACCGACTCCACGGCACATGACCACCACCACCACCACCAGTGGCAGACGCAGATACAAGAAAAGACTAGCATGCTTGTTTCTTGTTTTTTTTTAACTTCATTGTAAACATTGTCATAGCTATTGTTCTTTTTCACTTTTTTTCAGCTTCAGTCTGAATTTGCATATGAACAATTGATGGTCTGTTTCCCAGTCTACCCCTGGCCTTGTTTTGACAGATGATATGGAGCTTTCCCACTGACTCTTTCCACAAATGTAGTCAGTTTGATTTCTGTGTATTCCAACTGATGAGGTCCCTGTGTACAGTCATCTCTGATATTGTTCTTAAAAGGTATTTGCAATGAAAAAGTCATTAATCTTGCAAAAGTCCATCAAGTGGTCTCCAGCATCATTTCTATTATGAAGGCCATATTTTTCAGCTACTGATCCTTCCTCTTTGTTTCCATCCTTTGCATTCCAATCGCCTGTAATTATCAATGCATCTTGATTACATGTTTGAGTAATTCCAGACTGAAGAAGTAGGTATCCTCATTGGCTTTAGTGGTTGGTGCATAAATTTGAATAGCAGTGGTATTCACTGCTCTTCCTTGTAGGTGCATGGATATTATCCTATCACAGATAGCGTTGTACCTCATGACTGATTTGTTCTTTTTGATGATGAATGCGACGCCACTCCTCTTCAATTTGTCATTCTCAGCATAGTAAACCATGTGGTTGTCAGATTCAAAATGGCTAATACCAGTCCACTTCAGCTCACTAATGCCTAGGATATTGATGTTTATGTGTTCCATTTTTCGACAATTTCCAATTTCCCTAGATGCATACTTTGTACATTCCAAATTCCATTATTAATGGATGTTTACAGTTGTTTCTCTTCATTTTGAGTTGTGCTCCATCAGCAAATGAAGATCCAGGGCTTTACTCATCACGCATAGCTATTGTTTTGTGATTATTCAGTAAATGCTTTGATTTATATATAATGCTGACACATGCATATTTCCTGCTAATAGGTCTAAATTTGTTTCTCTGTTGGCCTTTAAATCAAAGACATTTGAGTCTACCTTGAAGCAAAGAAGGGAATTAGATTGAAAAATCTGACAGCCGCTTAGCTCTATCTGCGCACTCTAGGACAAATGTCAAATCAGACTAGATAGCTCCAGATGTCCCATAGACAGGGCCTGCGATAGTTAAGGTTATGTGTCAACTCAGCCAGGCCATGATTGTCAGTGGCTAGATGTATATTATGTAATTATCCTCCATTTTGTAATATATGAGCAGCCAATCAGCTGAAAGAGGAATTTCCTTGGTGGTATGGCTTATACCTAATATATATGGATATTCTGGCCAAACTCATTTTCACTAGATCCTGAAATCCTACATTTGCCTTCTCATCCTCTGACCTTCAGTTCTTGGAACATGAGGCAGAAGCCTGCCACCTGACCTGTAGATTTTGGGTTCATCTGCCCCTGTTACTAATAAGTCTTTCACCGAGTATTTATTGCCACTAGTTGATGAATTTTGCAATTGCTTTTAAAAGAATTTATTTAAATTATATTTTCTGAAATTGGGAGTGATTTGTTTAAGTTATTCATTTAATTTACAGCATTCTTGGGTTTTTTTTACTTTTAGTTAAAAGGAACCTTATTTGTCAAAAGGATCTGAATTTGCATGATAAAAAAATGACTCTTTGCAAGGAAACTAAACAGCTTTAAATTGGTTGTTGTTGTTTTAAAGTGCCATGGAGTTCATTCCAACTCATAGAGACCCTGTATAGGGTTTCTGAGGAGAGACTGATGGGTTTGAACTGCCGATCTGCGGTTAGCAGTGCTTAACCTATGGTGGTGCCAATAAATTGGCAGTGTCACTTTGTATTAATGTTGCTCCTTTATCCTAGCTGGCCAAATATTCAAATTAAAAAATTGTGTAGTTTCAGGATTATAATTGCATTAGTAACTTTCTTCAAACTATAATTTTTATGTAGTTATCTATTTTTTTACTTTAATTTTCACTCATTTAACCCATTGCTATGCCTTAAGTTCGCTACCTTGACCTGCCAGCATGCCCATCTCATATTTGTAGTAATTTACTCTTAATTAGGCCTTTTTTTTTTTTTTTTTAAATTTTTTATTGTGAATTGAGTGAAAGTTTTACAGGGCAGATCATCAACTACATTTAAAAAATCACGCACTTTGTTTCATCACAATGATTACAATCCCCTCCATGTACCATCAGTTAACAGTATTTCTCTCTATTCATTTTAGCTCTTTTTTTTTTAAACACTCAGGCATATATAATAATTTACACCACCAAAGGGCCCATTCTGCAAGTCTGCCTCCTGGCCACCAGCTCTCAGTCCCTCTCTTTCCGTGAATCTAGAGTCCTCAGCTGCTTCCTCTCTCCATGTCCCTATCTCTGCCTCCATCTCTGGTGTCACTGCTTCTCTGGATGAGGTCACACATTCTGCCCATGGTTTTCTCTCTTGAAGGATCTAGGGTTCTTTGTTTCTAGATTGTAAGATTAACTACGCCCCATTTTTGTTAAAAAAAAACTTCTACATTTACAATTGTGACAGTTGCAATTTGTCATAACAATTACTCACTACTGAATGATAAGAATCTTATCACCATCTCTTTTTACCAGCCCCATCTAGATAACATGAAAACTATTCACTGGGGACTCTATCTTCCACCAAACACTCTTAAACTTGTAAGCCAGTCACTTTGTACCTGTATCACCCCCTCATTTTGGTAGCCAATGTCTAAATTGCCCAACCCTAGCGTAGTGGTTACGAATCGGGCTGCAAACCGCAAGGTCAGCAGTTCGAAACTACCAGCTGCTCCACGGAAGAAAGAAGAGGCTTTTGCTCTGGTAAAGATTTACAGCCTCGGAAACCCTGTACAGGGTCGTTATGAGTCGGAACTGACTCCACGGCAACATAACCACCACCTACCCTGTGGAGTCCTGGTGTGGCACTATGGGTAAATGTTCCAGACTGCAAAGCCATTTGAACTGCAAGGTCAGCAGATCAACTCACCAGCTGCTCCTTGGAAACCTTATACAGGGTCGCTATGGGTCAGAACCAACTTGACGGCACTTAACAATAACAATCTACCCTGCATACAGATGGGATAGCATTAATACTTGATGTGAAAACTCCTTTCTTCTCTATTGGTATTTTGATCTAATACCTCCATGAATATAGGTCAAGTTCATCAAATTGTAGCAATTTACCCTCGTTTCCGATAAAAATTGTTTTCTTTTTATCTTTCTCTAGTTGAATTCTGATTATCAAGCCATCAAAGCTAGGTCAAATGGGTACTGTCTGCAAGTTTGGGTGTTCTTGTGCATCTCCCCTCCCTTCATATCAACTGGATGCTTCACTCTCAGCTCTAGCCCTCTGTGGCTATGTCCTTGTCCATGTGCTCAAGTGTCCTCAGGTTTTTGGTTTTTTAAATAACATTTTATTGAGTTTTTGTTGAAAGTTTGCACAGAAAGTTAGGTTCCCACTTGACAGTTTCCACACAAATTGCTTAGTGCCTGTACATACATTCTCTTTAACTTCGTTCCATTTGTTAACTTTCCAGTTAACTCTAGTTTCCCTGTTCCCTGTCTTCTAATCTTTGCTTTTGAATAATTGTTAACCTTTTGATATCAGATGGATGGTTTTAAAGTAGGATCCATAAGCATTTCATGAAAAGAAGTCACCAGAAATCTTAGTCCTCCAACATTAAATAATTATGGTGGTTACGTGCTGTGGAGTTGGTTCCGACTCATAGTGATCCTGTAACAGGGTTTCCGAGGCAACAGAGCACACTAGCATTGTTTGGACATATTGTCAGGAGGAACAGTCGCTGGAGAAGGATGTCATGCTGGGTAAAATGGAGGGTCAGAGAAAAAGAGGAAGACCCCCAACGAGATGGATCAGCCAAGGTGGCATCATTGATGATGTCAAGTGTGGCAGCAGTAGTGAGGTTGGCCCAGGATCGGACATTGTTTCGTACTGCTGTACATGGGGTCACTATGAGTCAGTTCTGACTTGATGGCACCTGACAACAACAACAACAAATCTTTATGGGAACAGAAAGCCTCATCTTTCTCTGGCAGAACCACTGGTAGTTTCGAACTAGCTGACGTTGAGGTTGGCAGCCCCGCTCATAACCACTACACTACCAGAGCTCCTTTAAATAATTGTAAATGTATGTAAATCATTTCCAGGAACATTTTAGTAATAGAACTATACCATGCCTGTCAAGAACCTGGTATTATAAACACATCAGAAGTTATTATGGTTTATGTAGATGTTAGGGATGCAGAAGAGTGAATAAATGCTGAAAACAAAAGGACTCTGAGATGAATAGATAAACGGGCCCTAGAAGTGCAACAGCAGCCAGTCACAAGTTGAGGGATGCTTTTGATTATTGGCAGTGGAGTTAGTCTGAATCACAGATTTGGGACTTTGGGAGTCTTTATTTTGGCCAGATTCTCCTAAATAGCATTTCTATTCTTGGCATCACAAATCAGAGCAACAGAAACGAACTCAAAAGGACAATAGCAGTTTTCTTCAAAGGAGTATTTTCTTCCCAGATGAGTCAGTTTCAACCCTAGTTTGCTATTTCCTGCAGCCATCACATATTTACCCAGTGGTATTCTCTGTTAACTTAATGTGTTTAATTTGCTATTAGGGAGTGATTTATATCCTAGGAAAAACAGAGTTCATAGACTTTTCATTTAAGAAGAAGAAGAAGAAGAAAAAAAAAAAGAACATTTCCCATGAGCTACCTGATAGCTCACCAACACATTTTGGCCTCATTTGTTCTCTTAGGAGAATCTTTGGACCTAAACTTCTTGAGGGCTGGAACTCTTTCCATTTTACTTGGACTCCCAACTGCCCCACATAGTGTCTGGCATAATGATGACTCTCAATAACTATTGAAATAAGTGAAGATGGTTCATCAGTGACAATGACATAAAACACATAATAAAAATTAGTAACATAGCTTTTGGTTAGTCTGGGGTCATCTCTAGCAGTTCTGAGAGACGGAAGTACACAGCAAGAAGGCAATGGGAAGTCTTGAGCATTTATAATGAAGTGATGAAGGAAAAATATTTATTTGACAACTACTCTTCAGTGTGAAAAATCCACAGCTGTAAACCACAATGAAGCAAAGAAAACCTAATCTACAAGAGCCTAAGCATTTTACCATACCAGACTTCAGGACACACGATTATTCCTTTTGCTACTTCTGTTTGTCAGTTCTTCTCATTTGCCAAAATAAAGATGTCCTTATCCCAGCCAAACCTCAGCAGCGAGGGTGAACTAATGACTTCAGAATGGGAGACAGATGCTTCCTGCGGGATGATTACCGGAGCAGATTAAAAACATGTAAGCAGGACTGACTACAGAAGTTATGAAGCTCAGTGTAAAATGAAAATGTGCGGCCCCTTGCATCAAAATTAGGCAAAACAGCACCACTTGAGGCACTGAAATAGAAACGTTTATCCTTCCTTCCATGGTCTCTCACTTGATTTGTCAGGGAGCTCTTTATTTGCTAGCTAATGCTACACTAAGCAAAGAAAAACAAAACAATTTAAGTCAGCATGATTTTTACACTCATCTTTTTATTGGACAAAGCCAATTTTAAAGACAAATATAAGAACATTGATGTTGTATGTGGTCTCAGTGAAATCACACAGTTTGTAGTTCACACATGCATATGTAGTTGGTTCTTACCAACCAAGCTAAACTTACCACCTTCGCATTGATTTCAATACATTGTCCAGAGAGGACAGT
>NW_006408612.1:7887142-7892549 GCF_000296735.1 Chrysochloris asiatica
GGGTGGGCAGTAGTAGTCATTGTTTAATTGAGAGCTTTCTTAAGGATTTGAAGATAGTAACAGCAAATAATTAAACCCAGAGCCTTCTGAGCCATCAAGTTGGCCTTGTATATAACTCAAGGAAGTTACTGCTTCTATATTTTTCTTTTTCTATTTGAAAAAGTTGTGGGGGAAATTGGTGGTGTGCCATGGCGTTGGTTGTGACTCATAGCGACCCTGTACAGGGTTTCCAAGGCTGTAAATCTTACGGGAGCAGAAAGCCCCATCTTTCTCCTGCGGAACCGCTGATAGTTTTGAACTGCTGACCTTGAGTTTAGCAGCCCAATTCATAACCACTAAGTTACCAGAGCTTTTAAAGAATGAAGCATTTTTGTTTATTGCTGTAAATCTTGCAACTTCAAAAACTAAAGTAAAAAATGAGAGATAATATAAAAACCTACCATAACAATTTAAATTTATTTTGAAAATTTGATGCATATGTCTCTACCACATAGCCACTTTTACCAATAATTTAGGCAGATGACATAAGAATAAGGAAGGATACTAACCTTGTGTTTTTATTTTCATGCACTAAAATTTTGTATTACTTTGTTGATATGAGAAAACACCATAATAAAAATCTATCTAAACAATTTCAATTTGAAGGATTTAAAGAAACAATGATAAGTCATTTATTTGTTTTTTATGTTAATCTATCTTTTTTTATATTAGAATGAGAAATTCATCTACATTGTCAAAGGATCAATAAAAATATAAGCCATATATATCCAAAATCATGGAAAGTCATATGTGACAAGAAGGCTATCTTATGCTGTGTGGCTTTTTTGCAAATAAAAGATTATTGCTGTAAAATAAAGATGTGTTATATACTCACTAATAATTGCTTATAATAATAAAATTTATCCAAAGCAAGATAATCTCCATGCTTTATCGCTATTCCTTAAGAATTATTTTTTTCAGACACATGCACACATTGATTATGCATTGAGCATTTTCGGAAAGACATTCAAAAATGTGGTCCTGCCAATTACTTGATTTGAGATTTCTACCCTCCAAAACTATGGAAGAATAAATTTTTGTTGTTTTAAGCAACCAGTTCGTAGTACTTTGTTATGGCAGACCTAGTAGATGAATGCAAGAAGTCTCCAAAACCCTGCTTCAGTCATAGTTTGCATGTAAATTATATTCTTCCATACTTTTAAAAACATTTAAAAAGTGTTTTAGGATTTTAAAATGGAAACATTCTAACATATGTAGAGAATAGTATAATGAATCCTCATGTACTCATCAGCTATCTTCAACAATTATCAGTTTAGGACCAATCTTATTTCATTTTTACCCTCCACCTACTCCCAGTCTCCAGACTGTATTATTTTGAAGCAAGTCCCAGATGTGATCTGTTTTCATGCATAAGTACTTCAGTATGTTTTCTACAGGACTCCAAAAAGTAACCACAATGCCATTACCACATCTGAAAACACCCCAATTATTCCTTAAGGTTGTTAAATATCCAGTCAATGTTTAAATTTTCCTGATTGTCTCATAAAGTGGGCTTTATCTTGTACAGAACTGATTTCTTTATAGACTATCTTTTAGTCTATAGATTATCCCTCCCTATTTTTTCTGCCAGAGTTTTTCACAGCCGTCATTTTGCTGAAGGCAGCCTAGATTGCAATCGTGTTCTCTCTACGAAGCATTTCTTGTAAATTGGTAATCAGATCTGGATGCTCAACCAGAGCAGGTTGTTTTTTGGGATGACTACGTTCTGGTATGGCGCTGTTGGGCAAGCACTGAACTGATAACCATAAAGTTGACAGTTCAAGCCCACCCACCATTCCTCAGAAACCCTATACAGGGTCGGTATGAGTTGGGCCTAAGTTGTTGGTGCTTGACAACAACAACAAACTTCATAGGTGGTGTTGTGTATTCCCTCCTGCACCACATCAGTAGGCACAGACTCAGGGCCTGGCTGTCTCTTTTTGTCATGTTAGCATTGATTCAGGTGCTGTCACCTTGGAGTATTGCAGTGACTTCTTTACTTGTCTCCTTACTTTGCCCATGCTCATGCCTATTAATAACTGTTTTCCAAAGAGGAGCTGAGTTTGAGTGGTTCTGCTTACCTCAGCTGGACTTGGCTGGGTGGTTCTGCTAACTTGGCTTAGTCTGGCTGGTGGGTTTTCCTGGTCTCAGCTAGGGTGCACTCACTAGTTGCTTAGCTGTTGTCTGACCTAGGATTGCTTCTGCTGGGATGATTCATCTGCTCCTTATGTCTCATCCTACAGCAAGCTAGCTTAGGCATGTTCTCATGGCAATCATGGGGGCCCAGAAGTCTTTCGTATTTTAAATCATCCTAATCATTAAAAGATTTAGCAAAGCAAATTCTTCATTAGACTTCCAATTAGTTTTCAGTATGAGCATTCAATATAGAAATAATATATGATAAATCTGACCTTTCTGAAACCTTGGCAGTTCATTTTGTCTCTTATGTAATAGGATAAGGTTTATTATTAACATTTTCTAGTCATTGTACTTACACAATTTTATAGACTTTTTGATGTGATTAAAAGTCTTTATCATTTTGTTCTTGAGCTTGTCAGTTCAATCCACACCAGAATTCTTTATTTCCTTTAATTTGTCTCATTGACTCTTTTACTTCCTGCACAATTCTTCTTCTCATCCTCTTTCTTTTGACAGCCAAGCAGATTTACAGAAGTCCTGTTTTAACTGTGTCTATGTATCTGTTCTGTTCAGTGGCGTAGTGGGTTACACATTGGACTGTTAACCATAGGCTCTGAAGTTCAAACCCACTAGTTGCTTTGTGGGATAAAGATGAGGCTGTCTGCCCTCATAAAGATTTATAGCCTCAGAAACCCTATACAGGAGTGAAATGAGTTGGAACCAACTCGACGGCTCACAACAATAACAACATGTATCTATTTGGTTTTCCTTGGGAGATTCAGGAGGGACTTGTAGTTAGTGTTTATAAGCTCTCCTGGTTATACTTAAAGAATGTGGTATTCAGGAAATCAAGGTAGATATTGACTGAGCTGGGAAATAAAAAATAGAGGGATAACAAACACAAGTGGATGGAAGAGTTACTCTAGAAAGATGTTCATATGAGGTAAGAAGTATTTCCCACCCACCCCCCACCCCCAATATTAGGAGTTGTTGCTAAGTGCCATCAAGTTGGTTCTGACTCCTAGTGACCCTGTACAGAGTTTCTGAGGAGCTGCTGGTGAGCATGAACTGCCGACCTTGTGGTTCAAATTGACCTTGCAATCCTGCATATTAACCCGCAGTGGACCACCAGGACTCCAATATTAGGAGAAGCCATGCCAAACCATTCATTTGTTCAATAATAAAAACAATCTCTGGTCTCTTGGAATATTAGAAACAGCATATATTTTTTCCTTAATGTAACCAAATATAATACCATATATTTTATGTACTTCTCATACTCTTCAAATTGCTTGAATATTAACTCAATACTGACAAAACCCTGGGGGATACTTCCAGAGATAATAAGTTTAACTGATAGGTAAAAAAGTACTTTGGCATGCAATTGAGTTAAATATTTGTTTACAGTTTTCTTTTTTGATTACATGCAAAGGAATGAACACATTCATTGAGTTTGGACAGATTATATAGTTATACTTCATAACTGATCCTTTGTTGCAATCCAACACCCTTGTCTTTTCTTCCTTTAATGTACTCATCTGGAGAAATCAAAACTTTGCTTAAATCCAACTCATCAACAAATAAAAATCTATCTGAGGTGTTGATTTGTTGTCATTGTGGTTAGTGCCAACTCATAACAACCCAATACACAACAGAATAAAACACTGCCTGTACCATTTTCACTATTGTCACTATGCTTGAGTCCATTGCTGCTGCCACTGTGCCAGTCCATCTCACTGGGGGTGGGGGGTGTCTTTCTCTTTTTCGCTGACCCTCCACTTTATCAAGCATGATGTCCTTCTCCAGGGACTGCTCCCTCCTTCCTGATAACAAATCAGAAGTATAGATATGAAGTCCCGCCATCCTGGCTTCTAAGGAGCATTCTGGTTGTACTTCTTCCAACACAGATTGGTTTGTTCTTCTGGCCATGTTTGAGACTTTCAGTACTCTTCTCCAACACCATGACTCAAATGCATCCATTCTTATACAGTCTGCCTTATTCATTGTCCAACTTCTTCATTCATGTGAGGCTATTGAAACACCACGGCTTGGGGCAGGCGCATCTTAATCCATGAACTGTTATCTTTCTTCTTTAATATTTTAAAGAGGTCTTGTGCAGCAGTTTGCTTAATGCAATACGGCATTTGATTTCTTGACTGCTGCTTACACAAATGTTGATTGTGGATTTAGACTAGAAGAAACCAACAGAAAAAGACTAGAAAAAATAGTCTATGCTGACTGTGTGTGTTTCAAATTTATAATTACTAACACCAAGTGGCCCTTTATGCTTCCCAACAATACTACAGTATTTGTCTTGTCTACTCTCTCTCTCTGAGCTTTGATGGCAAAGTAGTTTAAGTGCTACTAACTGAAAGGTTGAACCCACCAGCTGCTCTTTGGGAGAAAGATGTGGCAATGTCGTCCCACTGCCTCCTTGGTTCCCTGTTTCCATTTGTCCATCATTCCTGCCCCTCCAGCCTTCTGAATTTTGTTTTTGAGCACTTACCCTTAACTTCTGTACTTATCTGTTTTGTGGACAGATAACAAAGAATATGCCAAAAAGCACTGGTCTGCAGATAACACGTTAAGTAAGACTGCTCTAAATGACTATATTGTATCTTCTCCTGTTTCCTCAAATCTTCACCACCTTCTTGAAATTTCTCACTCTTAGCTGATACTTTTTTTTTTTTTTTTAATGTTTTATTGTGAATTATATGATAGTTTACATGGGAGAACTTTAGTTTTGCATTCATTCCATCGTATAACATCTCATTGCCATGGTTCCAATCCCCTCCATGCATCATCAACCACCCAAAGGGTATATCCCAGAAACCCACCCCCTACACTTCCCCCTCCTCCCCCAGTTTTTGGCCCACAGTCCCTTTCCCTCTCTGGGTCCAAAGTCCCCTGTCACTTCATCACTCCACATCATCATCTCTGTTTCTATCTCAGGCATCTCTGTTTCTCTGGGTAGGGTCCCCCTCTCGACTCTTCTCCGTTGATGGTCCCAGAGGCCTCCGCTCCTATCCTGGAGAATTAATCACTCCCTTTCTTGTTACAAAACTTCTACCTTTGTGTTTCCAACCTTCATAGTCCATCCTGATAAGCATTATTCACTACAGTATCACGAGTTACCCATCTGTATCTCCTTTCATCAGCTCTGCCCAGACAGATTGAATAGTACCTACTGGAGATTCTGCCTTCTGCCATGCTCCCTAGCACCTGGTTC
>NW_006408612.1:7892649-7894437 GCF_000296735.1 Chrysochloris asiatica
ACAACAACAACCACCTTATAGGACAGAGTAGAATTGCTCCATAGGATTTCTGAGGCTGTAAATCTTTACCAGGAGCAAACTGCCACATCTTTCTACTGTGGGAACAGCTGGTGGTTTTGAACTGCTAACCTTTTGGTTAGTGCCATCAAGTTGATTCAGCTCATAGCAACCCTGTATAGAGTTTCCAAGGAGCAGTTGGTAAGCTTGAGCCACTGACCTTGCAGTTCAATCAGACCTTGCAGTGTATTAACCTGCAGTGCCACACCAGGACTCCTTTTGGTTAGTTGTTGTTGTTAAGTGCTGTCGAGTCAGTTCTGACTCATACTGACCCTGTATAGGGTTTCCAGGGAGCTACTGGAGTCCTGGTGTGGTGCTGTGGGCTAATTTGTCAATCTGCAAAGTCATTTGAACTACAAGGTCAGTGGTTCAAGCTCACCAGTCACTCCTTGGAAAACCTATACAGGGTCGCTATGGCTCGGAATCGACTCGACGACACTTAACAACAACAACAACAACAACAACTGGTGAGTCTGAACAGCTGGCCTTGTGGGCCAGTACTTAATCCCACAGCACCACACCAGGACTCCATTGGTTAGTAGTTGAGCACTTAACCTTGTACCACAGGCCTCCTTTCTTCTTTACCTGAACAATAAAATTCTAAACAAAATAAACTCGACCATCTTTGTTCCTGATATACACATCCTATTAGCTCTCTATAGGAATCTATGTCTTTCATAACACATTTACCTTGTATTTGATTTAAGTCTCACTGAGTCCCCAAGTTGCTGTTGGTGATGTTAAGTGTCGTCGAGTCTAAGGTTTCCAAGGAGCGGTTAGTGAGTTTGAACTGCCGAACTTAAGGTTTAAACCAACCTTGAGATTCAGTGAATTATCCTGCTCACCACACCAGATTGTTCTTAAGTGCCTTCGAGTAGATTCTGACCCATAGGTACACGGTATAGGGTTTCCAAGGAGCAGCTGGTGAGTTTGAACCTTGCAGTTCAAATGACTTTGCAGTCTGATGCATTAGCCCAAACAACACACCAGGACTCCCACACCAGATTAGTCCACTTGAATTCTGCCCTCCAGAAGAATCAAGAATCTTATGTGTGGATGAGGTGACAAGAAAGGAGGGATAAATGCATTGCATGTATCTGCCCATGCATGCATGCTTCATTGTTCGACTGGACTTCGCTTACAAAACACAAGTACAAAGATAAAATTATTAGGAATTTTGAGACAGTGACAGCCAAGCATTAAACCAAGAACAGGGCTCTCTGAGTCATGAAGTTGGCCCTGTATGTAACTCAAGTAAGAGTTACTGTTCCTTTTTCCTATTTGAAATAACAATAAAGGCATTAACAAAATGAGTACATACAAACAGGGATAGTCTAAAAAAACCAACCCAAAAGCATGGTAATGGAAGCTCAAGTCTGAAATAAATCTTAAAATGTTGTACAAGAGTCGTTGTTTGTTGTTGTTAAATGTCACTGAGTGGGTTCCAACTCATACTGACCTTGTATAGTGTTTACAAGAGTGGTTGGTGGGTTTAAACCACTGACTTTGAGGTCAGCTGTCCAGTGCTTATCATACAACACCACACCAGTAGTTTGTTGTTGTTAGGTGCCATCAAATCAGTACCAACCCATAGCGACCTTATGCACAGCAGAATGAAACATTGCTCAATCCTGGGCCAACCTCACTACTGTTGCCACACTTGAGTCCATCGATGCTGCCACTTGGCCAATCCATCTCGTTGGGAGTCTTCCTCTTTTTCTCTGACCCTCC
>NW_006408612.1:7902357-7923898 GCF_000296735.1 Chrysochloris asiatica
TCTTTTGATGGCTTGGTTGATTTCTTCTTTTGTTATGGGTCTGTTCAGGTTTTCTATTTCACTGTATGTAAGTTTAGGTAGGTCGTGTTTATTCAAAAATGTATCCATGTCTTCTAAGTTTTCAAATTTGTTGGAGTACAACTCCTCATAGTATTCTGTTTTTATTCTTTTGATTTCCTTTGGTTCCATTGTGATATCACCCATGTGATTTCTAATGCGTGTTATTTGTGTCTTCTCTCTCTTTTCTTTTGTTAGGTTTGCCAATGGTCTGTTGGTTTTATTAATTCTTTCAAAGAACCATTAGCTGATACTTTTGCTTCATCAAGACACTAGAAGGAATTAGAGAAGAACTTGCCTAGATCTCATGGTGTTATCTATACATCAACCTGTATCTCTGTACATATATGCAAGGGTCAGTAAAAAAATTATCTGCACTCCAGTTACATTAAAATGACTGTCCATGGCTGATGACATTGAGCGTGTACATGAAATGATTCTGTCAAATGGATGAGTGACAGTGAATTGTGTGGCAAATCATTGGCAACATTAACCCTGGCTCTGCCTATGAAATAATCCATGACAGACTTGGGTTTAGAAAAGGTGGTGCAAGATAGGTATTGAAACAACTTACGGAAGAGCATAAACAGAAGAGTTTGGACATCTGCAAACAAAATTTGGACCTATGCTAGCAGGAAGATGAAAGTTTCTTTAAAAAACTGTTACTAGTGATAAGACATGGATTCATCACTATGAGCCTGAGATTTAACAGCAGAGTATGGAATGGAAACATCCTTAATCACCCACCAAGAAAAAGTTCAAAAGTCAACCATCAGCTGGAAAATTGGTGCTTATTGTTTTTCTGGGATTCTCAAGGGCCAGTAAAGGAATACTATCAGGAAAAATGTTCAATAATCAACAGCGTTTGTTACAGTGAGGTGCTCACTGAAGCCTAAGCTTGTAATTAAATGCAGAGGACTGCTATCCAAAGGCATGACAATGCACACCGCACACCTCTGCCCACACTGTTAACACTCTGAAAAAGCATCATTTGAGGTGGTAAAACATCCTCCCTATAGCCCTGACCTTATTTCATTGGACTTTCATCTATTTGGTGCCCTGAAAGCAGCCCTTGGAAGGTGAAGATTTACCTCTGATGGAGAAGTGAAGACAGCAGTGCATTCGTAGCTTGCAGCTCAGCCTAAAACAATTTTTAATAAGAGAATATGAAAGCTTGTTGACAGAAGGACAAAGTGTATTGAAAAGCAAGGAGATTTTGTAGAAAAATGATGTATTTTTGTCTTTTCTAAAAGTTGATTAAAATAAATTCTACAGCTAGAGTATGTATAATTTTTGACTCATCCTCATACTACCCTCACGTGATTAGGGATAAACTGCCCAGGCTGCTAACAAGGCCAACCTCTCCATGTGTGTATGAGCGTCATGTCTTCTCAACTCTAGGGAATTGCTCTCTTTTGCATCATTATTTCCACTATGTCTATATTATTCATAACAGTATACAATTATGCTATTATTCCTCCCATCTTAGAAAATTTCTCTTGACATTTCCTCCTCTTCTAGGTACCACAGCTACTTCTCTATTCCTTTACTTCAAATTTTTATTTACTTAGTTGTTTATACCAGCCACCTTCAATTTCTTGACTTAATTCTTTCTTGGATCCATTTTAGGCAAGTTTGCACCTCTGATACATTGAAACCAACAGCATTAGCATTTCCAAATCTGGTATTTCTCAGGCCTCATCTTATTTGGCCCATTGGCAACATTTGACAACTGATGACCCTCTTCCTTGAAGTCCTTCTTTTCCTAACATCCAGTTTACCATTCTAGCTTGTTTTCCTTCCTACATACTTTTTTTGGCCTTTTCAGTTGGTAATCTCTTCTCATTTTTGTCTACGCTTATTTTCTACATAACCTCATTGGGCTAATTGGCTTTAAATTCCATTGGTAGGGAGATGAATCCCAATTCATCATGAATTCCAGAGTGACTCCTTTTCTTCTTCATTTGGAGCATCTCAAATATTACATGTTCAAACATATCTTCTCATATTCCCCTCTACCCCAAACCACCTTCTCAGTCCTATTTTAATTAATAACATCGCTATTCATTTCAAAGTGGGCTATTCTTCCAAAGTCAAAAGCCTTGGAATTATCTCTGACTTCTCTCTTTCTCTCACACATCACATCCAATCTCTCATCAAATTCTGTTGGCTTTCTCAATCTATAAGAGACTCAAAGGATAAAGTGTTTTTGCATGAAGATTGAAGAATAATGGTTTTAAAACAGAAATATGAGGAATGCCAATATAGCTTTTGGGACTATTGAATATGTTGTTGTCGACTATTGAATATGCAGTTGAGATGGTTCTAACTTATAATGACCCTGTGTAGGGTTTCCAAGGAGCAGCTGGTGGGTTTGAACTGCTGACCTAGTGTTTTGAAGTTAAATGCTGATTCTACAGTGCCACACCAGGAATATGGTGGATAGAAAATTAGTAGTGTCTACTCCAGAAGATTGCAGGTGGTTGTTGGGGCACTGAACGTTCTCAACTTATTTGCAGGCAAGAGGTGAAGCAGAATGTGTCAAGAGAAGGAGCATGAAGATAGTTTCTCTACAATGGAATTACTGTTCCAGAGGGCACAAAGGAAAAGGCTAGAGAGATGCCAGTGGAAGGATACATAATAATTATCATATACATTTTAAAAACTGCAGCTTGTATAATACCTCTCCTCTTTTCCTGAATACTGTGGTTTTTGTGCATAGTTTTTATACATGTTGGATTACTATCTTTTTCATGTTAGAAAACGATCTTTTCACTGCTGTGGGTTTGTAGAAGTTGAGCATTTTCATGGTAGTTAAAATGTTACTTCTATACAACTACTCATTCCCTTGTTTTATCAAAAGTTAATTCTAATCTCAGGAGTCCTTGTGTGGTCCTGTGGGTTATTGCATGGGACTGCAAGATTGGTTTGAACTACAAGGTCAGCAGTTCAAGCTCACTAGCTGTTCCTTGGAAACCCTATACAGGGTATGACTATGAGTCAGAATCAACATGACAGCACTTATCAACAATTGAATAAAAAAAAGCACAATAGATAAAGATGCATTGGGTTGTATTCTACTTGAATGGAATATATATATATATCAGTGATAATTTAATGATTTATGACAAGACAAGGTTATCAACAATGAAGTTCTGAATTTATAAGAACTAATTTATAAGAATTGAAGCAGTGAGCCAGAATATTCCTTGGAAGCGAGGATGGTGAGATTTCATCTCCTGTACTTTGGACATGTTGTCAGGAGGGACCAGACTCTGGAGAAAGACAAAATATTTGGTAAAGTGGAGGGTCAGTGAAAAAGAGGAAGACCCCCCAACAAGATAGGTTGGCATGGTGGCAGCAACAATGGACTCAAACATTATCATAATGGTGAGGATGGTGCAGGACCAGACAGTGCTTCTTTCTGCTGTATATAGGGTCACTATGAGTTGGACCCAACTCAATGGCACCTAACAACAAAAACAAGAATTCAAGTGAGTACAGAGAATGGCAGTTATATATCCTAATAGGGATCTAACACAGTGGAAAGGGTTCTTATACACTTTCTCTCACTTGATGCTCACTACAGTTTAGCAAAGGCTTTCAATTGTGTGGATCATGACAAGCTATGGACAACATTGCAAAGTATGAGTATTCCAGAACACTTAATTGTGCTCATGAGGAATCTGTACCTGGACCAAGAAGTGGTTGGTTGTTCGAACAGAACATGGGAACACTGAATGGTTTCAAATTAAGAAAGGTGTGCAATAAGGTTGTATTCTCTCACCATACTTATTCAACCTGTATGATGAGCAAATAATCCGAGACGCTGGGTTATAGGAAGAAAACGTGGTATCAGGATTGGAGGAAGACTCATTAACAACCTGTGATATGCAGATGCTACAACCTTGCTTGCTGAAAGTGAAGAGGACTTAAAACATTTACTGATGAAGATCAAAGAGCACAGCCTTCAGTATGGATTACACCTCAATGTAAAGAAAACAAAAATCCTAACCACTGGACCAATAAACAACATTCTTATCAATGGAGAAAAAATTGAAGTTGTCAAGGACTTTATTCTTCTTGGATCAACTATCAACACTCACAGAAGCAGCAGGCAAGAAATCAAACGACATATTGCATTAGGCAAATCTACTGCATAAGACCTGCTGCACAAGAGCAAACATGTCAGCTTGAGGACTAAGGTGCGCCTGACCCAAGTCATGGTATTTTCAATAACCTCATATGCATACGAAAGCTGGACAGTGAATAAGGAAGACCATAGAAGAATTGATGCTTTTGAGTTATGGTGTTGGAGGAGAATATTGAATGTGCCATGGGCTGCCAAAAGAACCAATAGATCCGTTTTGGAAGAAGTACAGCCAGAGTGCTCCTTGGAGGCCAAGATGGTTAAACTTCATCTCTCATACTTCGGACATATTGTCAGGAGGGACCAGTCATTGGAGAAGGATATCATGTTTGGTAGGGTGGAGGGTCAGAGAAAAAGAGGAAGACCCCCAACGAGATGGATTGGCTAAGTGGCTGCATCGATGGACTCAAGTGTGACAACAGTAGTGAGGTTGGCCCAGGATCAGGCAGTGTTTTGTTTTGTTGTACTTTCTGTTGTTATGAGTTGGTACCAAATTGATGGCACCTAACAACAACAAAAAACAGTTTAATCCTGGACTCCTGGTATGGTATTTTAGGATCAGCACTGGACTGTGAACTATAAGATCAGCAGTTCAAATCCACCAGTTGCTCCTTGGAAACCCTATACACGGTCATTATGAGTCGGAACCGACTCAACGGCATCAGCAATAACAACATCAACAGTTTAATCAGGAAGATATTGATATCTCCATCTTAACTCACTGCCATCAAGTCGATGCTGATTCACAGCCACCCTGTATAGGTTTTAAAGACTTGCGAATCTTTATAGAAGCTGACAGCCTTATCTTTCTCCTATAGAGTGGCTGTTGCATTTGAATCACCGCCCTTGCAGTTAGCAGTCCAATGCTTACCCCATAGTGCCACCAGAGTGCCTTATCTCCATTTTAGGATGAGGAAAACTGAGTTTTTATCCAAAACCACATAGTAAGGAATGTAGCTAAGAATGAATCCAGGTATATGTGTGGATTCCTGGTGAGGGACTAGAGGATAATGCACTAGACCAAAAGCTCATTTTGAACAACTCACCCGTCACTCCTTGGAAACCCTATACAGGGTTGCTATGATTCAGAACCAACTCAACGGCATTTAAGAACATTAACAACAACAGCATATATGTCTCTTAAGTCTGGGTGCTTTTGGCTTCTCCACTCTGAAATTGGAGAGACATGAACTCTGCTTTCAAAATATTCTGAAACTATGTTTTCAGCACGTGACGTAGCAATGGACTATTGGAAAATACTAGCAACTAATGGCTAAGGTAGCTCCTTTTAAACAAAGGCCAAACTGCTCTCAAGTTGAGGAGTCAGTGGTATAAACAGGAGCAAGTGCCACGAGAAGTGGTTGAGGTTTAGAATAAAAGAACAGTGTTCAAGTGTGAGCACACTGTGGAAGACCCATCACAGCATAGTGCCTCATCGGCCATATCTGCACACAGAGGCGATAATTACTACCGGGGGCATGACCCTGCATATAATGTGCTCAGAAGTAAAATTAAATTTTTATATCTGTACTTTAGAAATAGGAGTATTTTATAAATGCAAGCATAAAAATGATCCAGATTCTACAAAACAATCTGGATAGGAAAAGTTTTATCAGAATGATATTATAAAGTACATTGATTGTTAAAACAATAGTGCAAAAAAGGAATTAGATACAAACTGCTCAGGGAAGCTTTGTGTAATACCAACTTCATCATTTCTCTTCCTCCCGCGCGCCCCCCGCATCAAAGCATGTTTTGGAAAAATCTATGTATGTATCCTATTGTATAGAGGACTTCAAAAGCCTCAAGTGGACCACTGCAGAAACCTCAGAATACTGTCTTGAGAATACTTAAAATATTTCCCAAACACATCAGTATAAAACATCTGCACTATAAATTAAAGATGCCAATTGGGTTGCCAGTAAAAACGAAGTTTAATATTCCCAGATGTTATTGTATAGTATCTATGATATGTCACTTGAGTAGAGTATGCACATTTTAACATTATGGCATTTTTCAAAATGTAAATTCAGTCTCTGGAGATATAATAAGGCTGAATAAATTATCTGAAAAGCAAAATTTGTAGTTTTTTTATTGTTAGTTTAAGTGATGGGGGAAGGGGAAGAATAAGAAAACTATTCCTCTTGTATATGCCTTTTTTTTTTCATATTGAGATGTTGTTGTTGTTGTTAATTGTTGTCAAGTCCGTCCTGACTCATAACTACCCTATATAGCGTTTCCGAGGACCCACTGGTTGGTTGAACCACTGACTTTGCAGTTAGCAGTCCAGTGCTTATCTATAGTGCCACACTAGGATCCCCAAATTCTTAAAGCTTATATATTGCTGTTGTTAAGTGCCATCGAGTCAGTTACAACTTATAACGATCCTGTATAGGATTTCTGAGGAGTAGCTAGTGAGTTTGAACTGCTGACCTTCCAGTTGAAACCAACCTTGCCATCCATTCACTACCCTGCAGTGCCACGCCAGGCCTCCAAATACATATATATATATAGATCTGACAAACTGATCCCATAAAGATTTGTTATTGTGATTAAGTGTTGTCAAGTTGGTTCTGACTTTATTTGGGCATTGATTATTCTCATTCTTAGACCTTTGGGAGGATGCAATAGGTGTCAAATACATCTAATTACTTAATAAACTCTCTTTGAAACATTGATGGTATCATAGCATACCATATGACTTAAAGCCTTCTACATTTTAAGACTATTGAATTTTATCAATACTGTTCAAAGCAGGATGAAACAACATGATCATTTCATAACATACAAGAATCTATCTCTGTTGTAAGAGTAGTTTGGGAGATTGCCTTGTGAGAGGATATAGCAATGATAGAGACATAGAAGCCAATTTCATTCTCCTACTTCTTTCCATGTGTAATTTAGTCTCAGTGGTAATAGTTGTAAAGATCCTTTTTAAGTAATGTTATTTCAATTAATCCAAAGAGTAACTTATCTAGCCACTTCCTAGTTCAATTATTCAATCGACTTTGCACTGAAAATATCATTGAGAACGGGGAGGGGAAGTTGTCAAGCATGTGTATCCTTTATGTAGGTAATGTAACGATGTCAGTCTTTAAACTCTATTATTTTGGCATTGTGCAAAAGGTTATTGTTATTAGTGCTGTCGAGTTGATTCTAACTCGTGATGAGCCCTGTATGCAGGATAGAACTGTCCCATAGGGGCTTCTTTCAGAAGCAGATCACTAGGCTTGACTTCCAAGGTGACTCTATGTGGCCTTGAACTGCCAACTTTTGAGCTAATAATCAATTGCTTAACCGTGCCACCCAGGGATCCTCATGCATAAGGTAAAAATCAGTAAATTAGGCTTCTAGACTCCATAATTAATTAGCTGTATGAAAATAAGTACAACTCTTTAGGAAAGCTTCTTAATTAAAAAAAAAAAAAAGTTGCTGTTTTTAATTATCTATTGCTGCTATAACCAAAATATCACAAGTAGATCACTTTAAGAAGGAGTATTCTGTTCTCTCACAGTTTTGGTGGCTAAAAGTCAGAATTCAGGGGGCTGGCTCTAGGGGAAGACTTTCTCTTTCTGTTGACCCTTGGAGAAGGCTCTTGTCTCCATCCAATATCTAGGGACTTGGTGTCCCTTAGAGATCTTCATGTAGGCTGGCATCAATCTTCTCTTGACTCTAGGAAGTTCACAGTACAGAGACCCTGAACCCAAAGGATGTGTTTCATTCCTGGCTCTTCTTTCTTGTTGATTCTGAGGTCTCTTTGATCTCTGCTCATTTCTTTAGCCTCTTTTATATTTCAAAAGAGATGGACGCAAGATAAAACCTAATCTTATGGATTCACATAACTGACTTATTAACATCACAGATGTTAGGATTTACAACACATAGGATAAATACATCAGACCACAAAATGGAGGATAAGCACATAGCATCATGGCCTAGCCACATTGATTTATACTTTGAGTCAATCCATGATAGTTCCCGTTTTTCTGACCTACTTCACCATTGTTGTTGTTGTTGTTAAGTACCATGGAGTCAGTTCCAACTCATAGGGACCCTGCACAGGGTTTCCGAGGTTGTAACTCTTTACGGGAGCAGAAAGCCTCGTCTTTCTCCCACAAAACAGCTGATAGAAGATCTCATTGCAACAGTTGTCTGGGAATTTCTAATTGGGAAATTCTGACTACCTTATGTAGCTTATTAGAGGATATACGGGTATTATCTATTGTGTATTTGGTTAAGATCCTAAAGTTTTTTTCCAACAGCATGACACCCTATAATCCTATGACTTAATTGATGTTTATGGCTTTGGCAGGGCTTCCAGACTGAGAAAGACTGGGAAGGAAGGCCTAGTAATCTAATTCCAAAAATCAGCAGTGACAATCCTAAGGATCACAAAGTCTAATTCCCACCCGTGATGGAGATGGTGCAGGATTGGGCAATGTTTTGCTCTGTTGGGCATGGGGTCACCATGACTTAAGGACCCAATCGATAGCAACGAACAACAACAAAACCCTTCATTCATCGTCAGCATCACGGAGGCATGGAATGCTTACTATGCACACCACGTTGTGCCAGGCAAGGGAAATTCTAAAAGGTTTAAAAGATCCCCCTTCAATCTGGCTATGGAGATAGGTTACTTATTTCAAAATAAGGAAATAGGGCAGTGTGTTCAGAGTGAGAGGAATTCAGAGGTGAAAGGAAACCACGACTGGAATGTTTAGGAAGGCCTTCTCAATGGGACTTGGGAGAAGTTAACAAGGTAGAGAAGGGCAGACTCTTGGAAGAGGCAATAAAGTCTTTCTGGATGGAATAAACCGAGTCACCAGAAGCATGGTAGTAGGAATATTCAGGCCTGCCTTGGAATAATGAGTATGCCTGTTTGCCTGGAAATAATTGTATTATTATTTAATTAGTCTTTAATTCCAAATTGTACACAACAGCTTAGCTGTTATTTTAGCAAATGTGGTAGCTATTATTGCTATATTTAGTCGGCCTGTGGTACATCAGACTATCCAACTGTTTACAATTATTTTTATTAACCCTAGGGAAATTATTGATGTGTCTCAGAATCTAACATTGACACAGTGGAACAATCGACAAATATTTATTGAATCCATATATTATGCAAGTCTTTATGGGGGCATAAAGTTGGTTTGGAAAAGTTTCTGCCGTTAGGGAGCAGACTAGTTACTGTTATAAAATGCCCTTAAGGAAAATACAACAAAACAAAGTACAAGCCTGTACAGCCAGTTTAGTACTTTAAAAAGTAATGTTTCAAGTAACCCATGCTTACAAAAATGACCTGATCTACATCCATGTTGAGAACAATTACCTTGGTTCACCAATGAGCCTCCAATCTCTAGTTCAATCTGGGTTACTTCCTCTCCCCACATATTCTCAGACAGTATTTCCTTCTGTTTCCTTTGCCTGATGACCCACATGCATGCCACACTTCTAAGTTCCGATTCAATTTGTAATCTTCTCTACCCAACATACTATCTCTCCCCAGGGAAAACATAACAGAAATGGAAGCCAGTTTCATTGTCACCACCATCACAAAAAAAGCAGTCACTAAAACTTCCAAACAAAGACCATTGTTCCTCGGATAATCCAGGTGAGATATATTCAAGGTCATATTTTGGCTCTTGTGGACTTGCTTTCTTTCTTTTTCCTCAGCTTCAGTCTCTACCCACATACTCATTGCTCATTCTTTTATTTGCTCGTGACTTTCCTCTCATCTTGAATGTCCTTTTTCTCTCTCTCTGGCTTTTTAGTTCTCACCCATCTTAAAGACTCTGCATTAATTTTCCATCTGGAAGTGTTTCCACATCTCCCCTATTAGAAGCAATTTTGCACTGTGTAGTGCATCTTTAGTAGCTGGTTTGTGAAATATTTATTTAGCATTTATCATATAGAATACATATAATGTCTAATTTGCAAACATAGTGCATTGCAAAAACATGTTTGTAAACTGGCTGCTTAAATGCTAGATGAAATTTCCTTTAGAAGTCAGATTAAAAACACTGGCCATATTTTGAAGCTAACTCACAAAATCTATTCATTCCTTGATAAAACTGAACCAAAATATTAATATAACCTGTTAAGAATTTGGGCTCAAATTTTATGTGGTCCAGGAAAGAGCAAAAGAATGGATATTGATTTATCCCTACCTTTGACAAAGTAATAATTTCTATTCTTGGGCAAATTTCTATTTAATATACTAAATATTTAGTGGACAGTTACTAAATTCCAGGCACTATGCTCAGTTCTGAAGAAATACAGTAAGCAGTACAGACACATCCTTTGCCCCTTGGAAACGATTTCATCCCTGTTGTTGTGCAGTGTGCCGTCATGTTGATTCTGATTCATAGCTACCTTATAGGATGAAGTAGAACTAGCCCATGGAGTTTCCTAGACTGTAACCTTTATGGGGTAGTCCTAGTGTGGCACTTTAGGATAAGCATTAGATTGCAAACTGCAATATTGGTGGTTGAAAGCCATTAGCCAATTGTTGGAAATCCTATATTATTGTTGTTGCTGAGTCAGTTCCAACTCATAGCAACACTGTATAGGGTTTCCAAGGAGTCATCTGGTGGGTTTGAATCACCAAACTTTTGGCTAGCAGTCTAGTGCTTACCCTACAGTGCCACTCTAAGATTCTTGGAAACTGTATACAGGGTCACTATGAGTCAGAACCTACTCGACGGCACTTAAAAACAATAACAAATCTTAAGGAATCAGTTTGTCAAGTCTTTTTTCCTGCAAAGTCACTGGTGGATTTGAACTGCCAACCTTTTAGCAGCTGACTCAATGACACTTAACAACAACAACAACTCAATATTTATATGCTTAGCAAATAATTTAAGAAGCTGGATTATATGAAGAAAAACGTGGCATCAGGATTGGAAGAAGACTCGTTAACAATCCGCAATATGCAAACGATACAACCTTGCTTGCTGAAAATGAAATTGGCTTAAAATACTTACTGATGAAGATCAGAGACTACAGCGTTCAGTATGGATTGCACCTCAAATGTAAATAAAATGAAAATTCTCAAAAACAGACGAGTAAATATGGAGAAAAGATTGAATTTGTCAAAGACTTCATTTTGCTTGGATCCACAACCAGTGCTCATGGAAGCAGCAGTAAATCATCAATCCAGATATAAAAAAATATCCAAAATAAATCAAACATACAAGATGGAAAATAATGAATCAGAGATATCAATTTATAATGAAGACAACTACAAACAAAAAGGGGGAAAAGTGTAGATAGAGAACTTCCAAATGGCAAGGAAGTCAAATAGATTTCAAGATAAAACAGAATGTATTAAACTGGGGAAGAAATTAATAAATTACATGGTAACCTCAAAGAAATTTAATAAACCTTCACATCAAAGAAAGAAAAAAAGAAAAGAAAAAAATTTGTTGTGTTAAGTTCCATCAAGTCTATCCTGACTCATAGCAAACCTATATAGAATTTCCGAGGAACAGTTGGTGGGTTTGAATTGCAGACCTCGCAGTTCAAACTGATGTTGTGGTCTAATGATTATCCTACAGTGCCACAGCATTTCAGTAAATATTAAAACAGCAACAGTGAAGAAAATGAAGAGAAAGTGCACCAGCAAAATGAACTTAGCACAGAAAATTACGTGGAACAAATAAACCAGCACAATCACCAAATAAAAAAGAATGGCAAAATACAATCAATTCATACCTATAGATAATTACACTGAATGTGAATGGATTAAATGCACCAGTCAAGTGACTGAGAGGAGCAAAATGGATAAAAACACAGGATCCCCTCAATATGCTGTCTACAAAAAACACACCTTGCACACAAAGACAAAAATTGATTTAAAATCGAAGGATGGAAAAAATATATCAAGGTAATGGCAATAAAAAATGATCTGGAGTTACAATATTAATTTCTGTTACAAAAGACTAAGGCAAAAACCAGCATAAGAGACAAGGGATATTATCTCATGGTTAAAGGATCAATTGAACAAGAGGACATAACCATAATATATGTCTATGATCCCAACAAATGAGTCTCAAAATACATAAATCACACTCTAATAGAATTGAAAGAAGAAATATACAGCTTGGATTCTTGGTGTGTGGCGCTGTGGGTTAATGCACTAGACTGTAAAGTTAGTTTGATCCACAAGGTCAGTGGTTCAAGTTCACCAGTCGCTCCTTGGAAATATCATGCAGGGTTGCTATGGGTTGGACCCAACTTGATGGAACTTAACAATAGCAACAACAATAATATTAGTTGTTGAACCACTGACCTGGCAGTACAAACTGATCTTGCATTCAAGTGCTTATCCCACAGTGCCACATTTTAATACACCACTTTTACCTGGACCAAGAAGCAGTTGTTCGAAGAGCATGGGAACACTGAATGTTTTAAAATTGGGAAAGGTGTGCGACAAGGTTGTGCTCTTTCATCATACTTATTCAACCTGTATGCTGAGCAAATAATACGAGAAGCTGGATTCTATGAAGAAAAACTTGGTGTCAGGATTGGAGGAAGACTCATTAACAACCTGCGATATGCAGATGATACAACCTTGCTTGCTGAAAGTGAAGAGGACTTGAAACATTTACTGATGAAGATCAAAGAACACAGCCTTTGGTGGATTGCATCTCAATGTCAAGAAAACAAAAATCCTCACCACTGGACCAATAAACAACATTCTTATCAATGGAGAAAAGATTGAAGTTGTCAAGGACTTCATTCTTCTTGGATCAACTATCAACACTCGCGGAAGCAACAATCAAGAGATCAGACAACATGTTGCATTGGGCAAATCTGCTGCACAGGAACTTTTTAAAGTGTTGAAGAGCAAGCATGTCAGCTTGAGGACTAAGGTACGCCTGACCCAAGCCATGGTATTTTCAATAACCTCATATGGATGCAAAAGCTGGACAGTCGATAAGGAAGATCATAGAAGAATTGATGCCTTTGAATTGTGGTGTTGGAGGAGAATACTAAAAGTTCCATGGACAGCCAAAAGAAGAAGTGCAGCCAGAGAGCTCCTTGGAGGCCAAGATGGCTAAACTTTATCTCTCATACTTTGGACATATTGTCAGGAGGGAACAGTCGCTAGAGAAGGATGTCATGCTGGTCAAAGAAAGAGAGGATGACCCCCAACGAGATGGATTAGTCAGGTAGCATCATTGATGGCATCAAGTGTGGCAGTGGTAGTGAGGTTGGCCCAGAATTGGACATTGCTTCCTTTTGCTGTGCATGGTGTCGCTATGAGTCAGTTCTGTCTCAATGGCACCTGACAACAACAAACTTTTGATGATGGGTAGAACAACTACAAAGAAATTCAACAAAGACACAGAAGAACTAAACAACACAATCAACCAACTTGACCTCATAGACTTATACAGAGCATTCAACCCAACAACAGCACAATACACATTATTTTCCAATGTACATTCTCCTTAGTAGACAATATGTTAGACCATAAAGCAAGCCTCAATAAATTTAAAAATGTTGAAATACTGCAAAGCATCTTTTCAGATTACAGTTATTGTTATGTGCCATTGAGTCAGTAGACTCATAGCGATCCCGTATAGTTTCTGGGGAGTGGCTGGTTTGAACTGCTGACCTTGCCGTTAGCAGTCCAGTGCTTGTCCTGTAACACCACACAAGGACTAACAATGTTGCAAAATTAGAAATCATAATAGGAAGATCAAGAAAAAAAATCAAATACATGGAACTTGAATAACACCCTGATTTTAAGCTACTGGGTAATAGAACAAATAAAAAATGAAAGTGAAAAATTCCTTGAATCAAATGAGACTGAAAACACAACATATCGAAAGCTTTGGGTTCCAGCAAAAGCAGGGCTTAGAGAGAAATTTATAGCAATAAACATACATATTCGAAAGAAGAAAGAGTCAAAAGCATTTCTAACAATTAGAAAAGAGCAGCAGAGAAAGCCTACAGTCACACGAAAAGAAATGATAAAGATTAGAATAGAAATAAATGAAATAGAGTCCATAATACAAGAAGTTGGCTTCCAAAAGGATTGCTAAAATTGACAAACATTGGTCAATTTAGTAAAAAAGAAGGAGAAAATGAAATAATGCATAGGAGATGGTATGGGTGATGTCACAATAGAACCAACAGAAATAAAAAAGATAACACAACACTATGAAGAATTGTACTCCAACAGATTTGAAAATCTAGAAGAAATGGGCAAATTTTTAGAAAAACTCAAGCTATTGAAAGTAACACAGAATGAAGTGGAAAACTTAAACAAACTCATAACAAAAGAAGAAATTGATCAGGTAATTAAAAACTCTCCAACAAATAAAAGTCTGGTCCCAGATGGCTTTACTGGTGAATTCTACCAAACATTCAGAGAAGAGTCTACACCAGTTCTACTCAAACTAATCCAGAACATAGAAGAGAATAGAAAATTCCTGAATACATTTTATAAAGCAAACATAACCCTCATACCAAAGCAAGGCAAAGATGTTACTAAAAATTATAGATCAATATTGCTCATGAACATAGATGCAAAAATACTCAACAAATCCTTGCCAATAGAATTCATCAACACATCAAAAAAAAATACATCATGACCAAGTGGGATTCATACCAGGGGTGCAAGGATGATCCAGTATTAGAAAAACAATCAAAGTTACTCACCACATAAGTGAAAAAAAGGAAAAGAACTACATGGTCATATTGATGGACAAAACCCAACATCCATCCCTAATAAAAATACTCAACAAAATTGGAATAGAAAGGAAATTCCTCACATAATTAAGGAAATGCACATGAATCCAAGAGCCAACATTACTTTTAATGGAGAAAAACTGAAAGCATTCCCACTGCAAACAACAGTCAGACAAGGATGTCGTTTATCACTATTTCTATTCAATATTGTGTTGGAAGTCTTAGCCAGAGTTATAAGGTTGTTAAGTGCCGTTGAGTTGGTTCCAACTCATATATATCAACCCTGTTTAGGGTTTCCTAGGCTTTTAAAGTCTTTCAGAAGCAGAAAGCCTCACCTTTCTGCCACAAAGTATCTGGTAGGCTGGAACTGAGGACCCTGTGAGTCACAGTCCAGTGCTTATTATACAGAGATACTGGGCTCCCAGAGCTATAAGCTAAGGAAGTGAATTTAAATGCATCCAAACTGGTAAAGAAGAAGTAAAATGCTCTCTATTTGCAGATAATATTATCTTATACACAGAAAATTCCAAAGATTTAGAAAGAAAATTATTGGAATTCATTGTAAGATTCAGCAAAGTGGCAGGGTGGAAGATCTATATGCAAAAATCAGTTGGATTCCTCTATGCTGATAAAAAGAGCTCTGAAAAGGATACCAGGAAAATAATACCATTTAAATAGTCACCCCAAAGATAAATTGTTTAGGAATAAATCTAACCAGAGGAAACAAAATAAGACCTATACAAAAAAAACTACAGAACACTACTACAAGAAACCAAAAGAGACTTACAAAAATGGAAGAATATACCATGCTCATTGCTAGGAAGACACTGAAAATGTCAAAATGTAGATATAACGCAATCCCAATCCAGATTTCAATATCATTCTTTAAAGAGATGAAAAAATGAATCATTAATTTTATAAAGTTAATCATCAATTTTTGTCATGATCCATACAATCAAAAGTCTTTATTGACTATGTAAAGGATTTTGATTGTGTGGATCATGACAAGCTATGGACAATATTGTGGAGAATGAGTATTCCAGAACACTTAATTGTGCTCATGAGGAATCTGTACATAGGCAAAGATGCAGTTTGAACTGTTCAAACAGAACAAGGGAACACCGAATGGTTTAAATTAGGTAAGGTATGTGCCAGGGCTGTATTCTTTCACCACACTTATTCAATCTGTATGCTGAGTAAAAAAAATCTAAGAAGATGGATTATGTGAAGAAAAACATGACATCAGGATTGGAGGAAGATTCATTAACAATATGTGATACACAAATGATACAACCTTGCTTGCTGAAAGCAAAGAAATACTGATGAATATCAATGACCACAGCCTTCAGTATGGGTTGCCCTTAATGTAAAGAAAACAAAAATCTTTATCACTGGACCAGTAAATAACATCATAATAAATGGGAAAAGACTGAAGTTGTCAAAGACTTCTTTTTGCTCAGAGCAACCATCAAAACTCATGGAAGCAGCAGTCAAGAAATCCAACGACGTATTGCATTAGGCAAATCTGCTCACAAGACCTCTTTAAAGTGTTCAAAAGCAAAGATATCAGTTTAAGGACTAAGAGATACCTGACCCAAATCACGGTATTTTCAATAACCTCATAAGCATGTGAAAGTTGGACAATGAGTAAGGATGACCGTAGAGAAATCGATGCATCTGAGCTATGGTGTTGAGGGAAATATTAAAGGTCCCATGGACTGCCAAAAGAACAAATCAATCTGTATGCTGAAAGAAGTACAGCCAGAATGCTCCTTGGAAGCCAGGATGGCAAAACGTCATCTCTCATACTTCAGTCATATTATCACATATTTACCATCATGTTTGGTAAAGTGGAGGGGTGGATAAAAAGAAAAAGAGCCCCAAGGACCTTGCTTGGCACAATGACAGTAGCAATTAGCTCAAACATAGCAACAATTGTGAGGTAGGCACAGGACTTGACATTGTTTTATTCTGTTGTACATAAAGTTGTTATGAGTTGGTTATCGACTCGCCAGCACCTAACAACAACTTTATGTGGAAAGGAAAGAGACCTTGGAGAAGTAAGGAATTACTTCAGAAGAACAAAGTTGGAGACCTCTTACTTCCTGATCTCAAAATCTCCTACACACACAGTGGTCCAAACAATCTGATACCAGTACAATGAAAGATACATAAATGAATGGAACAGAATTGAGACCTCAGAAGTAAATCCATCCACATACAGTCAGTTGATCTTTGATGGTCAAAATGCATCAAATGGGGAAGAGACAGTCTCTTCAACAAATGATACTGGCAAAACTGAAAATCCATGTGTAGAAAAATGAAAAAAGATCCCTATTTCACACTATAATTTCTTTTAAGATGCAATTTGAAGTGTGATTTTTTTTTTCCATTTTAGCAAATTTCATTTTGAATTTTATTGTGATTACTTTTCAGTTTGGAATGTTTTCTTTTTGAAAGATAGAATCCCAGCAAGTCCTGTCTATACCCTAACAGTCTGTCCCATGCCCATCTCAGCCTCAGTCTGGACAGGCCTAGCAGTTGCCATCTGGAAACAGCCGGCAGCAGCCCCACTTCCAGGGTTGAGGATCTGCTTCTGAAAATCAGGGATCTTTCTGAGAATCAAAGGTCAGCAGTTCAAACTCACTAGCTGCTCTTCAGGATAAAGATGAGACTATCTGCTCCCTTAAGGATTTACAGTCTCAAAAACCCCAAGAGGCAGTTCTACTCTGTCTTACAGAGTCGCTTTGAATTGAAATCTACTCGTTGGCAGTGAATGGGTAAGGACTGATGCTGCTTGATTGCATTTGAGTTTTCAAAAAATCTCAGGCCTTTTGACTCAGATGGCTCTTTATTTTCTCTTTTGCTGAGACCACTCTTTTGTTAATCTGTCCTCTTGCTGTCTCCATCTCATTCTCCAGCTCAGTTTTCTACATAAGAATTTTCAGGGTGCTGTTCAGCTGGGACTGTGGTATGAAAAAGGTAGAAGTACTTTGTGGCAATTTTCTAGAGTTAGAAAATGTTGTTTCCTATAAAATAAACATGAAAATTCCAAGGTTCTACATCTGACTTTGAGAGCAGGAAAAAAGGCTAAGGAAAACTGGTTTACAGGATGTTCTAAAATTTCCAAAGTGTGTTCCAAGATACATATGTGTTGAGAAATCCTTTCAGGAAAAAGTTTAGTTGGCTAAAGAAATTTGTAAGAATTTGCATACTATACTCTGTCATGAAAATGTACAATTCTTATGTCTGTGTTAGTTTCTCTGAGAAATCCTGCAATAAAGAAACCTGATTAACTTTGATTAACCCGGTGTATTTAAAGAAAAAAAAAAAAAAACCACAAAAACATTTGTACCATTTAAACAACAAAACACAGTATCATCCTAAAGGAGTTAGAATGCTGGGACCACACTTTGGGAAACATTGGAATCACCTGCATCTAATAGCATTTTCTCAGGCCTTATTTTCTTTGTAGCTTCTGAAGCCTTTACCAGAGAGCCCCACTTTTACTATCTGGAGTCCCAATTTTACTTCCTCTTGGCATTGGTGACCTTTCCTTATTTTGATACTCCTCATCTCTCCTCACTGTGTCCTAAACCTGAGTGTTCTCTAAGGTCCAGGCTTCAGCTTGTGTTTCTATCTTGCTGTAATTGGATAAAGGGTAATAGAGCAGATCATCAGTTATACATTTAGTGATTCATACATATTTTGTTTCATCTCACTGATTGTTGCAATTCCCACAATGTAACATTCCGTGTCCCACTCCGTCCCTCTGTTCCTGTTTCTATTCCTCCTGCTTTCTAAAGTGTACATACCTCTCTAGTGTTATTGTTCCGCTTATCGACCTGACCCGTCTATTGTTAGGCTGAACATTGAAGATGGGAGTAGACTAAGCTCCAGACCTGACAAGTGACTAAAAGCCATAGTCTCAGAGGTTCCACCAGGCTCTCTGCAACTAGTAAGTCTGGTCTTTTTATTTATGATTTTGAGTTTTGTTCCACATTTTTGTCCCATTCTATTCAGGTTCTTCTAATGTGATCCTTTTTAGAATGATCAGTGGTAGTAACGGCACCATCTAGTTTTTCTGGACTCAGGGGCATGAAGACTGATTAGTCTATTGGACTAATTGTTCCCATGTGTCTTCGATTTCCATCACTCTTCTTTCCTTTGGACAGGGAGAGACCAATAGCTGCGCCTTACGTGGGTTATGCTGTTTTGCACTCTCTTCCTTACTGGTCACATTCCACATCCGGATTTCAATTATCACCCATACATGGTTGAAAAAAAAATTCCCTGACATCTTTCCTAGACCAACTTTTGTACCCCAAATACCTCTAGAACAGTGTCATTTTTACATGCTGCTTCCACCTCAGATTCAACATGTCTATGCTTCTCTTTCTCACAAAATGTACTCTTTTCTGATTTCCCCAAAGATTGGTCACTTTGGCTATGATTTGTGTGTGTGTGTGAGAAAAATGTACTTTAAAAATATTGGGTAAGCATTTCATTCTAACAGAACTCTACCTTTTTTTTTTTTCTTTTTAATTTCAAAGTATGTTTTATATTTCAAGGTCAGAGAAATTTCCAATATAATGTGAGACTAAGAAAATGTTTTTGGTGGTAATTACGTGTCATGGAGTTGGTTCTGACTCATAGTGACCCCGCATAGGGTTTCCGAGGTTATAAATCTATATGGGAGCAGAAAGCTTCATCTATCTCCTGTGGAACAGCTGGTAGTTTTGAACTGCTGCCCTTGAGCTTAGCAACCCAACTCATAACCACTACACTACCAGAACTCCTTAAGAAAATAATTTCCCTATTTATGATGTAAAATTTAAAAATGCTTATTTTTTTTTAAGCAAATGTTTTATTGTGTATTGAGTGATATTTTACATGGGGAAACATTAGTTTTACATTCATTCTATCATACATTGTTTCACTGCCTTAGTTACCATCCCGTCCATGCATCAACCCCCAGCGAAAGGGTATATATACCTTGCATGCCCCCCACCCCCACTCCACTGTCCTCAGCACACAGCCCCTTTCCCTCTCTGGGTCTCAACTCCTCAGATACTCCATCTCTTCACATCATCCTCTCTGTCTCCATCAGGCCTCACTGCTTCTCTGGATGGGGTCCCCCTCTCCGCTCTTCTCTATTGATGGTCCTAGGGCCCTCTGTTCCTAGACTGAAAGGTTAGTCACTCCCCTCTTTGCTATAAAATATGCACCTTTACGCTTCAGTTCTCACAGTCAGTCCTGGTAACAATTTTCACCATTGCATCACCTGAGACCCTTCTGCATTTCTTTTCATTAGCCCTTCCTAGACAGGTTGGGTACTATTCACTGGAGACTCCACTATTCTCCCTGCCTTGTGGATCTAGGTTCCCTCTTGAAAGCTTGTAAGCCAGTCTCTTCTTACCTTTGTATCCCTCCCCCCATTTTGGGTGGCCAATGTTCAAGTTGCCCAACCCTTCCCACTCTTTGTATGGAGGGGATGGGAATAACTCTTGTAGCCAGTAATTGTTTCCTCTTTTCAGCCACTGCAGTTATATGTGTAGGTCCAGTTCATCCAGTTGTATCAGATGACACTTTTTTTTTTTTTCCCCCTCTTCCTTCTTCCTCTGGTTGAGTTCTGTCCATCCAGTCACTGAAGCCAGGTCAAGTGGGAAAAATGCTTTTAATAAAAAATTTTAAGTTGTATTGTTGACCAAAGGTATATACTTGTTTTTCCTATTCATTCACACTTACTCTAAAGAGCTTTACACATTTTTAATGTATGCTATTTTGTTGTTTGTTGTGGTTATGTGCTGTGGAGTCGGTTCCGACTCATAGCGACCCTGTATAGGGTTTCTGAGGCTGTAAATCTTTACAGGAGCAGAAAGCCTCAACTTTCTCCCGCGAGAAAAGGGGAAAGTTCCCAAAATTGTGTGAATGAATAAAATTATTATTTGTTTCTTAGATTCCACATATGACTTAAGTTTTCTCTCTATATATATGTGGCCCACAAGTTTGGTTTGAACTGCAAGGTCAGCAGGTCAAACTCACCATCTGTACTTGAAAACCCTGTACAGGGTCACTATGAGTTGGAAATGACTCAATGGCCCTTAACAACTGGTCTTGCATTATCCCACAGTGCCACACCAGTAGCAGTGGGCAAATCTAACAGCCAGATCTTTGTAGCTAAATGTTACTTCCCAATAAATGAAACCAAAGTTTCATAGATAATTGGTTGATTCCATACTGGTAGTGTTGTTAAGTGCTATCAAGTCGATTCAAACACATATTCATCCTGTGCAGGGTTCAAGGAGCTGCTGCTAGTTTGGATCTGCCAATCATGTGGTACAAACCGACTTTGTGGTCCAGCGCATATTCTACAGTACTACACCAGAGCTTAAATTCTATAACTTGGGCAGGAAAAATACAAACGAGGCTGGAGTATCTTATAGTGCTTATTTATGGGGGTGGAAATTTTGGCAAAAGATATTGGTGATGGTTGTAGAACATGATAGATATAATTGGCTCACTGGATGTTGTTGTTGTTGTTGTTAAGTGCCATCGAGTCAGTACCAACTCATAACGACCCTATGCACAGCAGAACTAAACACTGCCCGATCCTGGGCCAACCTCACT
>NW_006408612.1:7925993-7927408 GCF_000296735.1 Chrysochloris asiatica
AGTCAGAAATGCCTTGAAGACACTTAAAAACAGCTACCATAGTCTTTAGAATTCTCACCAAATACTAGGTGGGACCATGCAACTAGGGTGTATTGCTTTCTAATGTGGGGATTGGTTAGTTTTGCCACTACACTAAGGAATCATCTTAGAAGCAGAGACAGACAATTTCAGGATCATTAAGAAAGCAAAGCTACAAGCAGAAGGAGGATTCCTGTCCCCCCAAATCAGTGGCAATAGAGGCTGCAGTATGGAGAGGGAGAGCAGTAGACTTCCCACCCATGGAGCAAGTAAAGCGGACTGCTGTCAGTCAGGAGACTAGCTGGCAAAATGTGCCCTCTGAGCATTGACCTCTAAAGTCACAGGGCCTTTTGGCCTTTGCCATAATTGAGCAAATGTTACAAAACTCCTTTAGTACTGTTTGTAAATGCACTGAAACTTAAACAGACGAAATAGTTAACATAGTTGCTTTGGATAGTTTTGAAGAATTGTATTGTGAGATGCTTTAATTTTATCTAGGGAAAAAAGGAGTAAAGAATTGCCATATTGTGCCTCTGAAAGATAATGAGATTCAAACATGTATCAAAATAAGGTTACAAAGAATATTTACTTGTTTTACTGTTGTTATCCATTTCCAAATGATAATGGCTATTAAAAGAGAGTTGAAAGATATATTTTTAATCTATCATAAGAAAAATATCCATGGATTCCATATCCATGGATTCAATCAAGTGCAGATCTAAAATATTATTGGGGGAGAGGGAACAATTGAGTACAGCCACTCAAAGGTTATGAGGGAGCATAAAGTAGTATTTGCAGAGTATTTACAATGTGTAAAGTATTTAAGTAATCTAATAAGAGAATTTGGGAGGATGTGTGTAGGTTATAGGCAAATACGACACTATTTTATATAAGGAACTGGGAATTTTGATATACTTGGGGGTTGTGGAACCAGTCCCCCGTGGATACCTAGGCAAGACTGCACAGGCAACTTATATGAGCTTTAAATTGTTAGTTTCCAAAGTAAATTTATTATTACCTTAAAATTTTGTTATTTTCCACAGACTCCTGTTGACTTGGAGATAAGAAAGAGAAGAGGAAGGGCTGGTTGGTCCAAAGTGTGTTGAGACCTGGGGACACCTGAGCCTATGGACAAGGACATAGCCACAGAGGGCTAGAGCTGAGAGTGAAGCATCCAGCTGATATGAAGTGAGATGAGGCACATAAGAAGACCCAAACTTGCAGACAGTACCTATTTGATCTAGCCTCGATGGCTTGATAATCAGAACTCGATTAGTGGAAGATAAAAATAAAAAAGAACAAAACAATTTTTGATCAAGCAAATGAAGGTAAGTTGCTACAATTTGATGAACTTGACCTATACTCATGGAGGTAGTAACTCTAAATACCAACAGAGA
>NW_006408612.1:7927918-7931078 GCF_000296735.1 Chrysochloris asiatica
AATTACTATATATGCCTGAGTGTTTTAAAAAAGAGCTAAAGTGAACAAAGAGAAATACTGTTAATCGATGGTACATGGAGGGGATTGTAATCATTGTAATGAAATAAGATGAATATTTGTTGAATGTAAAACTGATGATCTGCTCTGTAAATGTTCACTCAATCCACAATAAAAACCTTTTAAAAATTATTTTATTTGCTTACTGTATCTTCATTTCATTTTTTGGGATATTTTATTTTATTTTAGTTGAAAATTTATACAAAAATTAAATTCCCATTAACAATTTTTGTATAAATTGTGCAAATTTTTCTGTGGCATTGGTTTTCCTAGTATGTCAGCATTCTCATGATTTCCATTCTGTTTGTTCTGTTTCCATTTATCTAGTTTCCCTGCCCCTTTTGCCTTCTCATCTTTACGTTTTGGTAAATGTTGACTACTTGGACTTGAAAAGTAATTTAAGTTTGCACATTACACTGATGTTATGTTAATGTATAAGCCAATCTTATTGGGGTAGAAGCAGATCTCTGGGAGTAGCTTCAGTTCCTTGTTAAATGGGCTCATGTCATTTTAAGATATTGAGATGCTTTGTTTCACATATTTGTGTTTACGTATGTGTGCAACTGTCCTTATATAAGTACATTATATAGGCTGGATCGTTTTTCCTCAACCAATTGGGGAAAAGGTTTAGAAAAATAATTTCAAAAACATTTCAAAGTTACTACTTCTCCCAGATCTTGCTGTGGTGGTGATGGTGGTGATGGTGGTGATGGGCTATTGAGTTGATGCCAACTCAACTTTATTTAGGGTTTCCAAGGTTGTAAATCTTTACAGGAGCAGAAAGCTTCATCTTCCTATTTAGAATGGCTGGTAGATTCGAACTGCTGACCTTGCGGTTAACAGCCCAACTCATAACCCACATTTTAATATGTTGTTCTCATTTATATAAAGTCTTAAATCAAGACATACAACTAAACAATAATATATTTTGATGTTGTAAGACAGTTCTTTGCAGCATAATAAAATTTAATGAGACCTGTGTTACAAGAGGCCTAACTAGAGACAGAGCAGAATGCTTTCCATGTGAATCACTGTCTTAGTTAGCCAGTGCTGCTGTAACAAAAGACACCACAAGCGGGTGTCTTTAAAGAACAGAAATGTATCACTTCATAGTTTTGGAGACTAGAAGTTCAAATCAGGGCATTGACTCTAAGAAAGGGTCCTTCCTTGTCAGTAGTCCTGGTAGTCCCTTAGCATTCCTTGGTGTCTGTTTTCCCTCAGGGTGTGTCTCTGTATACACTGTTCTTTTTATAAATTGGAAGTGGTCAGGGTTAGGAACCACACTACCCTGATATGATTTCACTAATGGAACAAAAATCTTATTACCAAATAGGGTTACATCCAGAGGGACAGGGATCCAGGACTTTAACAAGTTTTTGGAAAACATAATTCCATCCTTAGAAATCACATTTTGAGAAGTTTTACTCTGTGTGGTAAACATTTTTTTTTCTTCAAAATTGTAAAAGTGGAATAAGAATATTACATCAAATTTAGAAGATAAGAAAAGAAATAAAAGTCCGATCTCACTGATGTAACAACATTATTACAAGTAAGAAATCTCATCCGCCCCCTTTTTTTTTTTGTTTTTCATAATGCATGCTTTTATGTAGTTGCATTTATTTAAAAAACAAACAAACATGTTTGGCGTTCTGCTGCTATAATTTCTGTTTTCCATATTGTTATATGGACTTCATACGTATGCTTTCTAGCCTCGAAAGGGTATCTCTTCATTGACCAGGTCTAGAAGAGTATTATGTATACCATGGAATGAGACAATTGTGCCTATGTTTGTGTTTTTTGTTTTGTTCTGAAAACCTGTAAATTTACTGATAAAGTGATCTAGGGCTGAGTTAGTTTATATTCATGTTAAAGTAGGCTTTGCTATATAAACATAATAATTATGATGAAGGTGTCCTCAGCTCTGTTTCTTTATAGTTAACACAATCTCTCAATTTCTGCTCTTTGATCCTAGGGGCTATAGTTAAGTTGTTGTTACATTTTACAACCCTTTTATGGAAATGGAAAATATTCAAAAGATTAAATGGTTTGTCTAGCTTAAAAACAAATGGTAGGTAGCTGCAGTATAGTCCTCTCAATTCTTATGGTGGATTGGGGTACTATTGTTTTGGCTACCCAGTATGTTTTCCTCATTTTTCTTCTTCTTATAACAGCCTCTCCTGACCCCCATTCCCTCCTGGTTTGGTGAACCATAGAAGCCATTTACTTAGATAAGTTATTTAATCCAGAGATTCAGGGGTGAGAACATCCAAGGAAGGTCAATTACAGTATTTCACTGAGAAGTTGGAGGAAAGTAAGTCTCTTTTCTCTTGGGGTTACTAAACTAGAAGGATGTGAAGTTGATTTTACTAGCATTATTTTTTCCTGCCACCTGGGAGAAGGCCTGTCTTCAGTTAAAAGGAATAAAATTATATGAAGATGAGAAATAGAGAAAGAGACAGAAGCTGACACACTAAGATCCTCTTTCAGAGAGCTCTTCTTTCAGTTCTGTGAGTTCTGTTTCTTTTCTACTACTTTGAGCAATAAACTTAAACTTGCTGGGTATTCTTGTAACTTGTAACCATTAAAATTTTAACTAGTACAGTTCCTGTAAATGTAGAGAAGACATCTATCAACCACCAGTAAAGAACACCATCCGCAGATAAAGTTAAAAGACTCAGGTCGCCCCCTAAATGTGAGGCAAAATGAAACCAGAACAGAAATCATACGTACATTGTGAAGGATGTAACCAACATCACTTAACAACTTGTGTAGAAATTGTTGAATGGGAACCTAAAATTTTGTGTAAATTTTCACCAAAACACAGTGAAATGTTATTTTAAAACAATGAAAACACAATTAAAAATAAAATTTTTTTTAGATTTAAAAAAAAGGAGGCATCATATAGGCCCAATTTGGCAGGCAATATTACAAACTCATCAGAAAACACCAGAAAGATATTTACCTGTGCTTTACTGACTATGCACAGGCACTCCATTGTGTGGATCATAACAAGCTATGGACAACATTGCGAAGTATGAGTATTCTGGAACAATTGTGCTGTTGAGGAACCTGTACATAGACCAAGTTGTTCGAACAGAACAAG
>NW_006408612.1:7933278-7934338 GCF_000296735.1 Chrysochloris asiatica
TATCATGCTTGGTACAGAGGAAGGTTGGAGAAAAAAAGAAAGACCCCCCAATGAGATGGATTGGCACAGTGGCAGAAGTGATGGGCTCAGGCATAGCATTGATAGTGGGGTTTGCCCAGGACCCGGAAGTGTTTTGTTCTCTTGTACATAGGGTCCCTATGGTTCGGTACTGACTTGATGGCACCTAACAACAACAACAATGTAATTTCCTTTGAAAGTCAGTTAATATTTGAAGAATCTAGGCCTACTTAGGAGTCTCAACGGAGCACTGTAGGATAAGCACTGGACTGCTAACTACAAGATCGGTGGTTCAAACCCACTAGATGCTCCTTGGAAACCCTATACTGGGTTGCTATGAGTCAGAATTGACTTGACAGCACTTACTAACAATAAGGCCCACTTAGGAGTCCCTGGTGGTGCAAGGTTAAGCAAAAAGTTAGTAACTAAAGTCCATCCAGAGGAGACTCAGAATAGGTCTGGTAATCGACTTCCTAAAAATCAGCCATTTGAAAATTATATGGAGTATAGTTCTACTCAGACGCATTTAGAATCACCATGCATTGGAGTTGACTAGTTGCCTTTAGTTGGTTAGGTTGGTTGGTTAGACTCACTTGAATCAACAATGTAGATATTTCCTAAAGTTTGGTTAAATCTGCTGGTAGTTTATGTGAGGGTGTGCTAGTCCCAGAGAAACAGGATTAGGTAAGAAAGTGAGATAAAGGTAACAATGTAATAGTCTTGGATAGGCCATCGTTTCCTGTTGCTGCTATCAAGTACAGTCAAGTCAATTCCTGTATAGGGTTTTTGAGGTTTTTAAATCTTTATGGGAACAGAAAGTCTCATCTTTCTCTCACTGAGCATCTGGTGGGCTTGAACCATCAGCCTTGCAGTTTGCAGTTCCATGCTTATCTTACAGAGTCACCGTGCTCCCCGTGATTTCTTAGGAATAAAAAAAGTGTGGGGTGTTGGTAGAAGAAGAGGAGGAAAGAGGGAGTTATAAAGACAAATGTCTGTACAATTTTGTAAACTTAAAAATTTTAAGGATCTCTAGTAGTATAGC
>NW_006408612.1:7938378-7954240 GCF_000296735.1 Chrysochloris asiatica
TGATGGCGTCAAGTGTGGCAGCGGTGGTGAGGTTGGCCCAGGATCGGACATTGTTTCGTTCTGCTGTGCATGGGGTTGCTATGAGTCGGTTCCGATTCAATGGCACCTGACAAGAACAACAACGCTACCAGAGCTCCTTATGGTGGTTTTAAACAGACTTTCCGTTTGAAACCTGCTATCTTTTCTAATAAAACCCTATACTGACTGTTGTTGAGTCAGTTCTGACTCATAAGTGACCTTGGAGGATGGGATACATCTGCTCCACTGAATTTCCAAGGTTGTAAATATTTACAGAAGCAAAGTACCACATCTTTTTCTCGAGGGATTACTAGTGGGTTCGAACCACTGACTTTTGGGCTAGCAGTTGAGCACTTTAACCATCATACCACCAGAACTCCTGTGTTGCTCTAACACAGATGTATAAATATATTTTTTCCAGTTGGCTATTTATTACAAAGACAGCTTATTTGTGGGCACTGGACATCTGCATTTTATTGGATTTAATTTTTAGTAATAAAGACCTCCCACATTATAGATTCTTTCCAGCTTAAATTTGCTTGTGTGGGAAGTAAAAGAACCATCAGTTAGGGAGAGAAAGCAAATCCATATGGCACTGGTGATTTTGCTTCTCTGGCTACAATGAATGAAGGATGTTGCCTCAGCAGAACAGCAGCACAGAACACAGAACCTTTGAGACAGCTCAGTGCACTCATGTACAATGCATTAAGCTATGGATGTTTAAACAGGGCATGTTGTATATAGCCTCTGTTCTTGTATGTCTGCCCAGTCAGTCCCTGCCTCTTGTCATTCTCTCTCACTTTGGGGATCACTTTTGCCCCCTGAAGTTGTCTGATTTTGTTTTCTCCAGTCTTACCCTTAGTATTTTCTAAAGGTTTGGCTCAGGTTCTGTGGTATGGTGAAGACTTGAAAATTCAAAAACTATCAAAAAGTAGAACATTGTGTCTTCACCTTAATGAGACCAAACAAATTTGGTCATGCAAACTGGAAATGATAATTGATCTTCCCTTTTGCTGTCATGTATTACTCTCCACTGTGAAGAGAGTAGACAGTAACTAAACATTTTGCTTTTCATTGGCCCCCAAATACTGGGAGTAGCTCATTTCCCTTGGTCAATATCAGCCTTGGAAGAAATTGAGCATAGCATATATCTTGTCTATCATGTAAAAATAAGAAAAGCTTATTTTCTTTTTCTGTTTATACCATTTGCAGCCTTTAGTGAACTTTGAATCTCAGTCAGACCGACTAAGATATTGCTATGCTTATGCCCATGCAAGTTTTGGGGTAAATTTATATCTAGGTTAACAAAATTACTAGTTACAGAGGGGGATGCAAATATTGATTTAAGACATCCTTTTTATAAATTTTATTATCTCGTTGTTGTTGTTGTTGTTAAGTGCCGTTGAGTCGGTTCCGACCCATAGCGACCCTGTACAGGGTTTCCGAGGGTGTAAATCCTTACGGGAGTAGAAAGCCTCATCTTTCTCCCGCGGAGCAGCTGGTAGTTTTGAACCGCTGACCTTTAGGTTCGCAGCCCAATTCGTAACCACTACGCTACCATTATCTCGTTAAGGTAGAAAAAATATGAACAATCAACTGTAAAAGATTTTCAGAGAGTGAAAGAAGCACCAAGAAAGGAGACATAGCTTTCTACAAGCCTTGGGCAGCAACACCTAGAATACTAGGTTACTTTTGCAAAAACTGAGCAAGCTATCTGCCTTTGTAATTAACTGCGCTTTGGCACTTCACCACCACCACCACCACCACCAATCACTGTTTCACATTAGTAAAAGCGGCTTGGGTCTGAAGTGTGTCCCCTTGTAATATTTTATGTCTGTAAATCTGTAATATTGGTAGCAGTGGTTGTGTGCCGTCTAGTTAGTCCGACCCTGTATAAGGTTTCTGAGGTTGTAGTTCTTTACGGGAACACAAAGCTTCATCTTTCTCCCGGTGAGTGACTAGTAGATTCGAACTGCTGACCTTCAGGGTTCATAGCCCAACTCCTAAGAGGGCTCCTTAAGTCTATAATAGCACTGTTTTAAATTTAATTGTATATGCATATAAATAGGCATATGTATATAAATTTACTAAAGAAGAAAAGGTCTCTTCTGGGATTTTTATATTTTCTCTTTCCTGCTCACTCACCCACCCCCAAAGCGTGAAAAGTGTGTGGAATTAAAGATTCTTTTTCTCCAAGTTGGGTATATAGAATTGGGTGCTGCTCCAGTCTCCTTATCTCTGGCCCGCATGCTTGACTAAAGAAATAAACATTACAGTTTCCGTGGACCCATAAACTCAGCAGTTTCGTGGAAAGCGAATTAATCTGGAATTGAATCTGGAACTGTGCTGAGTCCTTAAGCAGGTGGTAAAAATTCAGCAAGCCTATTTATTCGTAAAATGGCGATAACAATACAATTTTATTGGATTGTTGAGAAGACGAAATGAAGTAGAATACATATTTTTTAGAGCTTGGTACCTATGGACACTTAAAAAAAAATATTCGTTCCTTTGTTTTACTCGCAGAAAGAATACTAAAAGCCTCCAGGGTCCCAGGAATTTGAAGACTCAGGGTCCCAGGAATTTGGAGACTGTTCTCTAAATTGACGATGGGACTCAAGAACAAGGTATCCCGGCCCTTCCGCGGGGAGGGAGCGGGGTATCCGGGAGCCGAGCAACTGGCGGGCCCGAGCGCCCGAGAGAAGGGCGCGGGGGCGGGGCAGGCGGAAGCTCTGTGTGCGCGGCTGTCAGCTGCGCCGGAAGTTCCTGACTCAGGCCTGGCGGTAACCTTGGGGGCCCGGCCACTGCCACTGCTGCTGCCGTACGGTGTGTGCCTTGTAAGCTTGGTCTTGAGCCTGAGCCAGGCTCTTTAGCGGCCAGAAGACGCTGGTGTTGCGGAGGAGGCTGCGGAAGGCCACGGGACCAGAAACTGCAGGCGCGAGGCCGCTTAGCTGACATGTCTCTGGTGGCGGAAGCCTTCGTCTCCCAGATTGCAGGTAGGGCTGGTGGTCTCGAGCTCGGGCTGTAGACCTTGGCAAGGGTGGGGGTTGGTGCCGGGCAGTCGCGGGAGGCAGCGTGGAGTTTAGTGTTGGGAGCTTCCCGCCAGCCTTATGGTGGCCCATGCCCGGGGAGCAGAGGCAGGCACGAAGTACCCAGGCTCATTTTACTGATGAGAATACTGAAGTGGAGGCCCTTGGCTAAGGTCACCCCGCTGGGCCCGGACTCCACTCTACGCCCCGAGCGGTGCTTTGCCCACGGCCCTGTTGAGCCACGAGGAGCTGGGGTGTGTAGAGCCCTTGGACGAGCTCTGGGTTAGGGGGCGTGGCCACCGGGTTTGGACGTCCAAGACTTTCCTAAGAGTCGAGGTCTCCTCTCGGTCGTGGGACCTCAAGTCTAAGGTGACTGCCACCGACCATTCGCCCTTACTAACCGTTGTCATTAAGGGGGCCACTGTAGTGCTTGCTTCCTTACCAAGCAACACGGTACTGCCATTCGCCAAGTTTCTAGGATTCATGGAAGCGACTTAAATCTACCAGGCTTTTAAATAAACCTTTAATTTCTGAGCATGACTGATGTGACTAGAGCTACAATGTTTTCTGTTCTGAGGTTCCTTTTTACTATTGTGAAAAAAATGAAATACTTTTGGGAAACTGAGACTAGGCATAAGCATGCTGTGTTGGCTCTGATTAGGGATGAGTCCCGTAATGAGACAGTCATCAGGATAAATAAGTACAGTTAAAATAAGAAGATAGAATTTTGGAAATTAGGAAATACTGAATGTATCATAAAATTTGCCAAAATGTTTTTCATGGTGTTGTGTTTATGTCAACATTTCTTCTCACTTTGAAATAAATGTATTGGTTTCTGAAAGAGAGAAAAACTTCTAGATTACATGCGCCACGAAAGCAGAGGTAATACTTTTGTATGCTGAGCACCTATGAGCTGGTGCTCAATAGATATTTATATTTGTGACCTGAACCAATGAATAGCTTGAGGCAAACAGTGATTATTTCTGTTAATACCATTTATGTTAAAAAATGACCAGGTTAATACAGTAAGATGTTGTTGATAAGTAACATCAAGTGGGTTCTGACTCATAGAGACCTTGTGTAGGGTTTCCAAAGAGCAACTGGTGGGTTTGAACTACTGACCTTTACTGTTAGCAGTCCAGTATTTGCCCTACTGCACCGCACCAGGACTCTATATGTTAAGATAACTGGCTTAAGATTGCTGCTAAGTTAAGAAAAATTGACCATATTTTACAGTGATGGGTGTTATTTATATATTGTATACATGCCTCCCTCAGTGTATGATTTTCTTTTAAAGAGAGGATGATGAATATCTTTCAATAAACTTTCATTTAAAGTTTGGAATTCTTCAGCTGTTGATGTTGTTAAATGCTATCAAGCCAGTTCCAAGTCTTACTGACCCTGTATAGGGTTTCCGAGGAATAGCTGGTATGTTTGAACTGCCGACCTTGCAGTTAGCAGTCTAGTGCATAACCTACAGAACCATACCAGGACGCCTCTTCAACTAGTGAGGTTTAAGAACTTCTAAGAACTTTCTGGCTGCTGTTTTGACTATCTGTAGTCGCACGTTGGAAACCCTGTATAGGGTTTGCTATAGATCGGAACTGACTTGACAGCACTTAACAACTGCATTGCTCTATGTGGAGTCCTGCTGTGATACTGCGGGTTAATACACGCTGGACTGCAAGGTCGGCTTGAACTGCAAGGTTGGCAGTGTTGGGGAAAAAGATGTGACAGTCAACATCATAAAGATTGTTGTTGTTAAGTGCAGTTGAGTCGTTTCCAACTCATAACGACCCTGTATAGGGTTTCTGAGGAGTAGCTGGTGAGTTTAAACTACTGACCTTGTGGTTCAAACCAACCTTGTATTTCAAACCGACCTTGAGGTGGAGTGCTTATCTTACAGGGCCACACCAGGACCCCCCCTAAAGATTACACCCTTGGAAATCCCATGGAGAGGTGCTACTCTGCCATTTGGGATTGCTATCAGTTGAAATCCACTCCATGACAACGTGTTTATTGCTCTAAGAGGAGGCATTTAAAGATGGATAATTCAATAAGTAGTTTTTGGGCAATTCTTAAGCCATAACACCACATGAATAAATTCTAAATAGGTTAAAGATAAAAATGAACAAAAACCAAATTGTAATAAAATAATGAGAAAATATAGAAGAAAAATATAGGAGAAGAGTATGAGGACAACAGTTACCCTCAAACTATTAGTAGGTTTGTAAATAAGACTTTTTTTGGAATTTAATCCAGTGATATTTATTTAAATTAAAGATATGCTAGAGCTCTGGTTGGATTCCTGGTGTGGCGTTGTGTATTAATGCGCAGGACTGCATTCAAACTTGCCGAACCTTGGAAACACTATATAGGGTCACTATGGCTTGGAACCGACTCAGTGGCACCTAGCAACAACAACAACAAAAGCTCAGGTAGTCTAGTGGGTAGAAGTCAGCCTGCTAACCTTAAGGTCAGCAGTTCAAAATACCAGCTGTTCCACAGGAGAAAGATGAGGCTTTCTGCTCTCGTAAAGATTTACAGCCTTGGAAACCCTATATATAGATAGGATTGCTATGAGTTGGAACCGACTCCAAGGCACACAACTACTACCATCACCATCCTTTGACTTGGACTCCTATATTGGCACTGAAGGGTCAACACTGGACTGTGAACCACAAGGTTGGCCATTCAAATCCACCAGCTGCTCCTTGGAAGCCCTATACAGGGTTGCTATGAGTCAGAGCTGACTTAACTGCAAACAACAGCAACATACATGTTTATATAAGCGAAGAAAAACTTATAGAAGAATATTTAATGAATTTTAACCAATAATTTGAGGGTGGTAAAGCTGGGATGTTGGTGAAGAGTGAAGGAAGAGATTAAACTACACTTCTGAATTACTTGAGTTATAGTGTGCATGTTTTACTTTAGTAATTTAAATGGCTGTAATTTTAGAAGTTTAAAAGGAGGCTCGTACATTTTTTTTTTTTTTTGATTCTTGTCTTATTTTGACAAGAATCCAAAAAATAATGGCTAAAGGGCTAACATAGACTCCTGGTATGGAGCTGTAGGATCAGCACTAGACTATGAACCACAAGGTTGGCAGTTCAAACCCACCTGTTGCTCTTTGGAAATCCTATACAGGGTTGCTATGAGTGGGAACTGAATTGATGGTATTTAACAACAACAAATGGGCTTAGCATGATAATTTGGAGTCTTGGTATGGTGCTGTAGGATAAGCACTGGACCATAAGGTCAGTTTGAATCACAAGGTTGGCTGTTTAAATCCATTAGCTGTTCCTTGGAAACCATGAACAGGGTCCTTATGAGTCCACCGACTCCACAGCACTTAACAACAACAACAACAACAGTATGATAATTTATCTGAAACCTTGTGTGTCAGACATATCAGTGTGACTCAAAGCCTATCATGTTTCACAATATTCTGTTTCTGGCAGTAACATGGTTTTCATGGAAAAGATCAACTTGAAGAGCTTGGAGATACAGCCACTGATTAACTGGGCTGTTAACTGCAGGGTCAATGGTTCAAACACAAGCCAGGTTCATACCCACCAGTCGCTCCTTGCCAACCCTACACAGGGTTGCTATGTGTAGGAACAACAGTCCTTATAGGAGTCCTGGTGTGGCTCTGTAGGATAAGCACTGGACTGCTAACCTCAACATTGACAGTTCAAACCCAGCTGCTCCATTCAAGAAAGATGAGACTTTTTTGTTCCTGTAAAAATTTACAGCCTCGAAAAACCTATATGGAGTTGCTCTGAGTAAGAATTGACATGATGGTAGTCAGATTTTGGTTTGAGTCCTATTGTAACTTAATAAGTAAGCAATCATGAATTCAGCGTACAAGTCCTACTTAACAATGCATTATGTTTGAATTTTTCTTTTGAAAATATTTAAAGGCATCTTGCATTCATCTGTAATCTTGAAGTGCGTTCCCTGAGACCTATAAGGACTCTGTTAAGTCACTTTATTACCAGTATAACCTCTGCCAAGTTCTGTCTGTTCTGAATCTTTAATATTACCCAAGGACTTATTTATCTCTGCTGCTATTGCCTTAGTTTAGGCCTTTTGTCACTTCTTGATTGGATTACTATAGTAGCCTTTGAATTAGTTTCTTTGCTTCTAGTGTGGCCCACTACCAATATAATTGCCATACTGATCGCCTTAGTGGTTTGTTTTATTTTGTTTATAGTTTTCTAAAATTCTGATGTAATATCTCTTGCTTTAAGTCCTCTGTTGGTTTTCCTTTAGAGTGACGCATAAGACACTTCATAACATCTTTTGTCAAGGTGCTGCTAGTTGTTTCTGACTCATAGAAACCCTGTGTAGAACAAGATGAAACACTGCCTGGCCCAGTGCCTTCTCACAATGGTTACCATGTTTGAGCCCACTGTTGCAGCCACTGTGCCATTCTGTCTTGTTTGAGGGGCGTTCTCTTTTTTGTAGACCTTCTACTTTACTAATGATGATGGCCTTCTCTAGGGACTGGTTTCTTATGCTACCTCCTTTCTGCCTTCTCAAATTCTTGCTAGAGTATCTCCATGCCCAAACCAGAAACATACTAGAAAGGGAATTCTGAGAAATGTAGTCAGCGTAGTTAGTGGCTGTCTAGCCGGTTCTGACTCATAAAGACCTTGTATAGGGTTTCTAAGGTTGTAAATCTTTATGGGACAGAAAGTATCCTCTTTCTCTTGGAGAGCTGCTGAAGGTGGATTTGAACTGCTGACATTGTGGTTAGCAGTTCAGTGCTTATCCTAAAGTACCACCAGCACTCCTGAGGAAAGTAAGACTTTATTTGCCCTTAACATATCATAGATATATCTGGATTTTCCTCTACTATATAAACTGTGCTTGTATATATATTGTGCATATGCTCAGTCATTTCTTGGGATAACTTTTGTAAAGTGGAGGAGGATTGTAAATTGCCCTTTGACTGACTCAGTAATATGGAAAGGAATGGTGAATTATGATTTTGAATGAGTGCTTTGGACCTCTAGATGATGATATGTTGGATTTAGAACTTTAAAGGAGGATAAAAAATAGTCCTGGATATTGAGTGTTTTTCATAATCTTTTATAATAACTGGTTTATTTGAATTTTTTACTTGATTTTTAAATTTAATGGCAAGAGTTTATATTACTCAAGTTTCTGGTTTTACAAAACATTTTTTTTTGTATATATAAATATAGTCAGATTGTTGTTGTTGTTAAGTGCCATCAAGTTGGTTCCCATTCATAGTGACCCTGTATAGAGTTTCTGAGCCTGTAAATCTTCATGGAAGTGGAAAACCTCATCTTTCTCCTGTGGAACAACAGCTGGTAGTTTCGAACTGCTGACCTTGTGGTTAGCAGCCCAACTTGCAACCACTATGCTACCAGAGCTTCTTATATAGTCTGCTGAGTATGACTATATATCCAAGGGAGGATTGAGTAGCCCAGTTGTGGTTGTGTGACCACATTTGGAGCACTCCAAACTTGTAAATTTTGACTCATAGCAATTCTATAGGACAGAGTGGAACTGCTCCACAGGGTTTTGAAGAGTGTAAATCTTTACAGAAGCTGACTGCTTCTTTCTCCCATGGAGCTGCTGCTATGTTTGAACTACCAACCTTTCAGTTAGCGGTCAAGCAGTTAACCACTGTCAGCGGTTCAAATCCGCTAGCTGCTCCTCAGAAACCCTGTATAGGGTCTCTGTAAGATGGCACTTAACAATAAAAAATAGCTATTATAATAATGAAAATTACTTAACAATAAATCATTCTAGAATATTTAAAAATTATGAATTTTATAAGTGTCAGCCATGATTGGAATCTTCATTATAGAATTGAACCTTGGGTGGTTGTTGTTGTGAAGCACCATTGAGTTGGTTCCGACCCATAGTGACCCTGTATAGGGTTTCCAAGGAGCAGCTGGTGAGCTTGAACCGCCAATCTTGCAGGTCAAGCAGCTTTGCAGTCTGGCGTATTAACCCACACGCCATACCCGAACCTTGGGTATTGATGTTAAACATACATACTCTGGGTCTTTTCCAATGGAGGTTTATGAGGCCTAAAATTTTAGTCTGAAGAACTTAACTGGCAAGTACCTGGCTACTGATAAAAAGAGTAAGCTTCCATTTTTGAGGTGCTGTGCTACATAATTTGTATGCGTAATTGCTAATTATGTTGTTATTATGTGCCGTGGAGTCGGTTCCGACTCATAGAGACCCTGTACAGGGTTTCCCAGGCTGTAAATCTTCACGGGAGCAGGAAGCCTCATCTTTCTCCCACGGAACAGCTGGTAGTTTCGAACTGCTGACCTTGCGGTTTGCAGCCCGATTTGTAACCACTACGCTACCAGAGCTCCTTAATAGTAATCCTGGTAGGTGTTATTTTAGCAGCTCCTTAATTTAATCCTGGTAGGTGTTAATCTTTTTGTAGCTGAGGAGATTAAAATTTAGTTAGCAATGAGGTCATTGAACTAAGATTAAAGTAGATTCTAAGCTTAGTTTTGTTCTGTGATCTTTTGAATAGGCCTTTTTAGGATTTAGTTACCTCAGTTTAAAGAGTGGTAAGAATATATTTTATAATGTAGAGTAAGCACCTAGTATGGAGTCCTGGTGTGGTGCTGTGGGCTAATGCCCCAGACTGCAAAGTTGTTTGAACTGCAAGGTTGGTAGTTCAAGATCACCTGCTGCTCCCTGGAAACCTACACAGTGTTATTATGGGTCAGAATCGACTCGATGGCACTTAACAACAACAACAAGCATCTGATACAAGGTGGTACATAAGTGTGAATAACCTTTCTCTTGATAGCAAGGGAACCTTTGAGGATGTTATTTTTTTTTTTACTTCTGGTGTCCCATTGCTATTTTGAATTGCAAAACCATGGACAGCTTTAAGAGTAAGGCTGCAGAAAATATCCCAAGTGTCTTCATATTTATTTGCTTTTTGTTTTAGGCTGGGTAATCTAGAGAAGCAAAACCACTGAAGCTTATATAAGTATATGTAAAGAGAGATTTATGTCAAGGAGATGGCTCATACAGTTTTAGAGGTGGTCAGTCTCAAATCTGTGGGTTAGATGTCAGACTGGAGGCTTCTGAGTCTCATAGCTGCAGGGTTGATGAACCAAGATTGGAAGGTCAGACAGCAGGCAGGCAGGCAGGTAGGAACCAGCAGATAGTAAGGCAGGCTGGTGACTCCTAGAATCATCAGGTCATACAGCAGGCCTTTGGTTCAAGTCCAAAGAACTGGAGGTCAGAGGACAAACCAGATGTAGATCCAGACCCAGCAGAGAGCAAGTGAGCTTTATGTGAATGCCCAGCATGTTAGAAACAGGCCACACCCCCAAGGGAAACTTCTTTTTTAGTTGATTGAATGCTCATGGTGGTAGTGGTTATGTGCCTTGGAGTCGGTTCCGACTCATAGTCACCCTGTACAGGGTTTCTGAGGCTGTAAATCTTCATGGGAGCAGAAAGCCTCATCTTTCTCCCATGAAGCAGCTGGTAGTTTTGAACTGCTGACTTTAAGGTTTGCAGCCCGATTCGTAACCACTACGCTACTAGAGCTCCTTATTGAATGCTCATAGCAGACCTCATTATAGAGTTGATTACACTGTATTAGAGTTTCATCAAGGGGGAATAACTGCATCTCAACTACCAAACCACTGGGAATTCTGACCCAGTTAAATTGACATGCAACCTTAACTATTGTCACACTTTTATACCATATTATTTCGAGTTATTATTTTACCAGTGCCTTGTTATACACCTATTCCTCACTTACAATTTGTCATTTGACATTTTGCATTTATGACAGTAGTAAAAAATCTGCTGTCTGATTATTTTGTGCATTAATGTGGATTTTCTCCCTGTGTTCAGTTCTGGCCTACAAACCATCCATGTTTGTCAAGCTTGCCACTGAAGCATCCGGCTCTCCAAAAGAACTTTTGCCAGTTCCATCTCTACTGCCTGAGTCTCCCATGCCCGTCTGTTGCAGCTCTTGTGAGAAAGTTTGATAATGGCTTCTTTAAATTTTCACTTAAAGATGGAAGTCGATTTTGAGGGAGCCCTTTCAAGAAGGGCCATAGGGTCCAGGAGGAGGTGTGGGTGGGGGAGGAGGTTGCTGCAATTGCTCCCCTCTACTTAAGCACCCTAGAGAGATAAAGTTATGCAATGGGAAGCATACTGTTGGTAATTTGGGGCCTAGGGGTTGCAGTATAAACCAACCTGCCCCTCCGCTGTAGCGTGGACTGCTGAACTCTGCTTCTAAGCCACTGTTAAGCCCTAGGCTCAAGGTTTCAGATTTGAAGCCCTCAAAGACCAATAGCAAGTCATTCATTTCATGGGATCCTCTCTTGTCTTTGGGGTGGTAGCAGGTAGCTGGGGCTGTGAAGTGGTGACTGCAGCGTAGGAGGGACATTGAGTACAGACTGCATTCCCCACTGACTTTGTTGACCCTGACCTTGCTGGTTGCACAGTCTCAGAGCTGCCCATTGTACCTCTAGTCCTGTCGCCAGGCCCCAGGTCTCCTCAAGCATCAGTTCTGATGGCAGGGCACAGTAATGATGGGGCATCGTAGTTCAGAGAGTCTGGGCTCCAGGATGTCTCCATGCCCTCCTCCTCTTCCTCTAATAATGCTGATTTTGCATAATGATCTCGTCTTTAGAACTTACCATGTTGATGAGTGAGAACTGGGTGTATTTTAAGCATTTCAATTAATTTTATCATACTGTAGTTTATTAATCTTTTGAAATCAGGGCAATATCTGTTCTGTTCTTTATTTAGAAGCTCAGTAAAGTATATAAAGAATGGAAAAAGAAGACTGAATATTTCATTGAGGACATGTGGGTACTTAATTATTTAAATTTATTAATAGCATCATTCTAGCAGTACCATTAATTTATAGTCTGCTAATAATAAAGATTTACACCCTTGGAAACCCTGTACAGGGTCGCTATGGGTCGGAACCGACTCGACGGCACTTCACAACAACAACAATAAGAAAGTAGTTTTGAAAATGTGTCCTATGGAACTCATATGTAAACACCTTGAAAGTATGTTTGACCAAAATAGGCATGTTTATAACAATGTTTTTCTTCTCAATATCAATAATAAAGTGTTTGCCGTCTCTTCTCTCCTCCATATAAGTACTTCTATAAGAATCAGGCTTTAAAAGCATTGCAGAAGGTTCAAGAAAGTGGAAAATATAAACGAAAAGTCCTTAATATAGAAATGGTGCTATTACTCACATTCTATATTGAGAAGAGAATGATGGTAAAAACTTTTGTCTGTTTCTTAGAATATTTAATGATAGTAATTGCAACAGATAATTGAGAAAATAGTGTTCATTCAGTTTTTTTGTTCTTAAAAAGGTATTTTGTTATTGTCATTCAGTATTCTGAGGATTTTCTAGTATTGAGAAAGGCACTGAGTAATTATTGTGAAGTTACTGAACTGGTATCACATTTCAGAGAATATTTTTTCATGCATATTACGAGTATGGATAGTGTCATACTGTAGTGCTATTTGAACTTGGTATTATGAATTGAAAGGGGCAGATGATAAAGCAAAACAAAGATATAATATGTTACAGTTCATTAGAAGCCATGTACAGTTAGTTGACAACAGGGTGGACTATTTTGTTATAATACTGTATTTGATTTGGATGGAAACCAGATTCTCTGGGACAGTGCTTTGTTACATTTGGAAAACCATGATATGATGTTCAGATCACTTGAAACATGTATTTTCTGATCTTGAAATAGTCTAGAGTTAGACAATAGTGTGGATTTTAATGTTCTGGTATGTTTTATTGTTATTTTATGCACTGGAATTATGCTTTTAGTTTTAGTTTAAAACATTTTGATGATGAATGCCTTGTAAAATTTGTCTTCTGTGATGATTGTTGAGTTATTAATGTGGGCTCACGTCTTCCATCTTTAAGTGAAAATTTAAAGAAGCCATTATCAAACTTAACATTTTTCAAACATTTTAGAAATTTCTTGATAAGTACTTACCAGATAGACTGAAGATATCAAATGGAAATGAGATATTGAAAATTCAAACTTCCCATTTTTTGTTCAGAGACAGAATACAATTTTCAGCAAATCCAGCTACATTTATGTGTAGAAGAGAAGCGTTTGCCTTGCCAGTAAGAGAAATGCATGCTTTAATTTTTTATTGCTTTGTAAATGATCCTCTGTTCTCGAACACTTTTCTTATTTTTGTACTCTTCATAAATGAATCATGATTTTGAACTTTTTTACATCAGTAATAAAAATGAAATTTGATTGGTTAGTAATAAAGTTCTTTTCATAAAAAACAATCATTTTGTCATGGCAATTCCCATTAACTATGACTGCTTTAGTAGATAGAAACTATAAAAGGCATTTCATTGTGTTTATACAGTTAGCTGTGTTTTTGTGCTGATGGTATATTTTTATTTCTAAGAACTTTATAGACCAAAAAAGTTTCTATATGACCTGCATTTGGATTTCAAGAAAGACTTAGTGTGCATATTTATCCCAGTGGATCAGAATTCTTACAGATTATAATAGAATTTCCCCCAATGTGTCATATTCCTCAGGTTAACCTAAAGCGCTAACCTAGTACTTTATATTAATATAATCTATAAATTGTTAAATATGAAGAGGCTATCATTATTCTAATATTTATTTCTGAAAAGTAATATTGGCAGCAAATTAGTGATCCTGGTGATTTGTTGACCTCTTTTTTTTTTTAAGTTTTTATTATAAATTATGTGATAGCGTACATGGGAGAACATTAGCTTTACATTCAATACAATACATATCATACTTCGTTTCATTGCAGTGATTACAGTCCCCTCCGTGCATCGTCAAACAACCAAAGGGTACACCCTCCAAGCCAGCCCCTCTGGCCGCCATCACATAGCCCCTCTCCCTCCCTGAGACCAGAGTCCCCAGTTGCTCCATCTTTCCACATCACCATCTCTGCAAATTCAATCACTACCCTTCTTTTGTTACGAAACATCTACCTTTACATTTCCAACCCTCACAATCAGTCCTGATAACAGTTATTCACTATTGTACCTCAAGAGTCCTATCCTCATCGCCTTTCATTAACCCCATCCAGGCAGATAGGAACCCACTCAGTGGAAAGTCTACCTTCCCCTGCATCCTCTGGATATAGGCTCCCTCTTGAGAGCTTGTAATCCAGTCACTTCTTGTCTTTGTAGCCCCCTGCCCTTTGGGTAGCCAATGTCTAAGTTGCCCATCTCTGTCAATCCTATGTACTGAGAATGTGGGAATGATCCTTGCTGTAAAGATTTGTTTCCTCTTTTAAGCTACTGCATCCATAAGTATGGGTCAAGTTCATCAAATTGGATCAGATTATGCTCTATTTTCCTCTTCTTTCTTCTAGTTGAGTTCTAATCATCCAGCCATTGAAGCCAGGTCAAGTGGGTACTGTCTGCAAGTATGGGTGTCCTTGTGCATCTCCCCTCAATTCTTATCAGCTGGATGATTCACTCTCTGCTCTAGTCCTGTGGCCGTGTCATTATCTCTGGGCCCAGGAGTCTCCATGTCTTGCCACAGTGCTGGCCAACCCGGGTTGACAGGAGTCTATTGAACATGGTCAGACTTAGCTCACAACCTCATTGCGGTTTTTCCCCTACTTCCCCTTATTGGTGACTAATGTTATCACCAGCCAGACCACATGCCTGCTTGTGTATTCCTCTTGAGTCTTAGTCTTGGAAGGGGGTTTGCTCTGAAGTGACCCAATCACTTGCCTTGATGGCTCCCGGGCGAACAGCTTGCTTGTTCTTATAGTAGTCAGTTTGACTGCCACTATTGTCTTTGATTGTTCCTCTTGGTCTTTCTTTCAAGAAATATCTTTTGTTCTTCTAGCTGGTCTGCTTGTCCTTTCCCAGTGGAAATTTCCCGCCTCAGAAGTTTCTGGATGGGGTTCAGGATTCTATCTATGGTTTTATGCAATACAAAGGTTTTGCAGAAAGCCTCCTTCACTGGGCAAGTTCTAGCCCCATTTTAGGTATTCCAATCAGTTGTAGGCTGAAGACGGACTTAAAAGCTTTCTATAGTGATGATTCTGGCTATTCCTTTCTCCCCCCTCAAGTGTCTATTTTACAATAGTAGGCAAGGGAAACCAAGATTCAAAAGACAGCCAAGTATCTTAACATTATTTCCTGTCTTTTACTCGTTCAAACCATGCCTCAATCCCTGTATCCCAGAGCCCTGTTGTTCCAAGGTTGTGCATACAGCATTATTTACCTCTGTCCCACTTAGCCCATGCAAACCTACCTAACTCTTCTCCTATCTGACTTGTTCTTCCATTCCTCTCCCCCTTCTTGTGTATTTCCCCCCCCCCACCATCCCCCCAGTACCCAAGCTATCCTGTGCTCTACCTTCCCCTCCCTCCCCTTAACCGACCCCATACATCCCGGTAACCAACAAATAATTTTTTTTTTCTTTCCCCTTTTAGTGTGGGTTCTTTTTCTTAATCTTTTACAGTAATGGTCCTATGCAGTATTTCTCCTTTTGTGACTGACTAATTTCATTCAGCATAATGTCCTCAACGTTCATCCATGTTATGCGGTGGTTATGCGAATAGCTTCATTGCTATTCTTCAAGGTAACATAATATTCCATTGTATGTATGTACCACAGTTTGTTGATCCATTCTTCAATTGATGGGCATTTGGCTGTCTCCATATTTTTGCTATTGTAAATAGTGCTGCTATGAACATTGGTGTACATATATCGACTTGTGTTATGGCTTGTATTGCTTGTGGGTAAATACCAAGTAGAGGAATTGCTG
>NW_006408612.1:7955620-7997523 GCF_000296735.1 Chrysochloris asiatica
CCTCACCACTGGACCAATAAACAACGTTCTTATCAACGGATAAAAGATTGAAGTTGTCAAAGTCGTCATTCTTCTTGGATCAACTATCAGCACTCATGGAAACAGCAGTCAAGAAATCAGAGGACGTATTGCATTAGGCAAATCTGCTTCACAAGATCTTTTTAAAGTGTTGAAGAGCAAAGATGTCAGCTTGAAGACTAAGGTGCGCCTGACCATGGTATTTTCAATAACCTCATATGCATGTGAAAGCTGGACAGTGAATAAGGAAGACTGTAGAAGAATTGATTCTTTTGAGTTAGGGTGTTGGAGGAGAATATTGAAAGTGCCATGGGCTGCCAGAAGAACCAATAGATCCGTTCTGGAAGAAGTGTAGCTAGAGTGCTCCTTAGAAGCCAAGATGGCCAAACTATGTCTCTCATACTTCAGACATATTGTCACGAGGGACCAGTTGCTGGAGAACAATATCATATTTGGTAAGGTGCAGGGTCAGAGAAAAAGAGGAAGACCACCCCAGCGAGATGGATTGGCCAAGTGGCAGCATTGGAGGACTCAAGCGTGGCAACAGTAGTAAGGTTGGCCCAGGATTGGGCAGTGTTGCGTTCTGCTGTGCATAAGGTCGCTATGAGTTGGTACTGACTCAATGGCACCTAACAACAACAGCAAGGTATTTCTATTTCCACCCTTCTGAAGAAGCGCCATCTTGCTTTCCAGAGTGGTTATACCATTTTGCAATCCCACCAGCAATGTAGAAGTGTCCCAGTCTCTCCGTATCCTTGCCATCATTTATTGTCCTTTACTTTTTTTGTTGCTGTTATTGCTCATGTGAAATGATATCTCATTGTTGTTTTGGTTTGCCTCTCTCTAACTGGAGTCCTGGTGTGATGCTGTGTGCTAATGCCTCAGACTGAAAGCCATTTGAACTGCAAGGTCGTTTGAACTGCAAGGTCACCAGTTGCTCCTTGCAAACCCAATACTGGGTCACTATGGGTCAGAATTGACTCGACAGCACTTAACAACAACAATAATGGCTCGTGATTGTGAACATTTCTTCATGTTTGTTGGCTGCCCGGATCTTCTCCTTGGTGAAGTGTCTGTTCATTTCCTGTGCCCATTTTTTAATTGGGTTATTTGTCTTTTTCTTGTAGAGGTGTTGTCCTGTATATTTTAGAAATTAATCCCTTATCTGATGTGTTGTTGCAAAAGATTTTTTCCCATTTTGTGGGCTCCCTTTTTACTCTTTTGGTGAAGTCTTAATGCACATAAGTTTTTAATTTTTAGGACCTCCTTTTCTTTTGATTATTAGTTATGCTATGTTGCTATTGTTGTTGTTAAGTGCCATCGAGTCAGTTCCGACCCATAGCGACCTTGTGTAGGGTTTTCAAGGAGCAACTGGTGAGCTTGAACTGCCGACTTTGCAGTTCAAATGGCTTTGCACTCTGGTGCGTTAACCCACAGTGCCACACCAGGACTCCTATATATTTTGACTCATAAATTACAAGTAAAAACAAGATGATTTTCATTGTTTACGAATTTTAAAAAGTTATATGTCAATAGGAAATAATGTAAAAATAAAAGTTGCTGTCATTTTTCATTAGACATTGTTACCATTGTAATTTTCCTATTTTAATTTGAAATTCTGGTTTGGCCAGTGGATAAGAACTAGAATTAGTTACTTAATGCTCACTAAGGAGCTCTGGTAGCGTAGTGGTTACAAATTGAGCTGCGAACTGCAAGGTCAGCAGTTCGAAACTATTAGCTGCTCCGCGGGAGAAAGATGAGGCTTTCTGCTCCTGTAAAGATTTACAGCTTCGGAAACCCTGTGCAGGGTCACTATGAGTCGGAACCTACTCCATGGCATATACCAACAACAGCAACATGTCTTAATTGGTAATTATATCAGTTAAGAATGTGAATTATTCTTGATGAATTTTCTCCTTTATTTCTTCTTCTTGCTGCCTATTTGTACTGATTTTCTCATGCTGTCATTTTGTAGCTATTTGAATAAATAATGAAATAAAAATGATATTCAATAAATATATAGATATTTTAGAAATCATGGAGTGTAGTTTAAAGACAAATATAAATTACATTGTTTTATTTACAATTTAGGATGACCATAGGTAAATGCTTTTACTTATCAGCCATTTATAAAAAGATTTAAGATTTGAGTTTGGCTAACAGCATTAAGTTGGGTGTCTCTTTGATTCTCCTTTTTCTCCACCCCTGAGTAATGTAACAACTGCCATCAAGGCAGAATTTTTAATGATGCAAGTAAACCATTATAGTCACTGGGTACCAATAAGTAGCATCATGATAAATGGAGAAAATATTGAAGTTGTCAAGGATTTCATTTTTCATGGATGTGCAATCAAACACCCCTGGAAGCAGCAGTCAGGAAATCAAATGATGTACTGCATTGTGAAATCTGCTGCAAAAGACCACTCTTAATTGTTCAAAAGCAAAGATGTTACTTTGAGGACTAAGGTGTGCCTGACCCAAGCCATGGTATTTTCAGTTATCTCATATGCATGTGAAAGCTAGACAATGAATAAAGAAGACTGAAGAAAAATTGATGTCTTTGAATTATGGTTTTGGGGAAGAATTTGAATATACCATGAACTGCAAGAAGAACGAACAAATCTTTCTTGAAGTGCAGCCAGGATGCTTCTTAGAAGCCAGGATAATGAGGCATCACCTCACTTACTTTGGACATGTTATCAGGAGGGACCAGTTTTGGAAAAAAACGTCATGCTTGATAAAGTATGTTGTTTGTTGTTGTATGCCACCAAGCTGGTCTGACTCATAGCGACCCTGTATAGGGTTTCCAAGAGCAGCTGGTGGGTTTGAACTGCTGGTGGTGTGGTTACCAGTCCAGTGCTTATCCTACAGAGCCATATCAGGGGACTTGTAAATTATGTTGTTAAGTGCTGTTGAGTTGGTTCTGACTCATTGTGACCATCAAGGCTGACTGACTCATAGTGACCCTGTATAGGGTTTCCGAGGAGTAGCTGATGGTTTTGAACCGCTGATCTTGTGGTTCTCGGTCCAGTGTTTATCCTACAGTACCATACTAGGAGTCCTTAGTAATGTATGTTTTGTTGTTGTTGTTAAGTGTCGCTGAGTCAGTTCTGACTCATAGTGACCTTGTATAGGGCTTGAAGAGTGGCTGGTAGTTTTTAGCCTTGACCTTGCCGTTCAAACTGACCTTGTGGTCTAGTGCTTATCCTACAGTGCCATACCAAGACACCAGTAAAGTATTGTTGTTAAGTGTCTTCAAGTGTCGAGTTAGTTCAGACTCAGAGACCTTGTGTAGGGTTTCCAAGGAGCGGCTGGTGAACTTGAACCACCGACCTTGCTGTTCAAACCAACCTTGCAGTCCAGCTCATTAACCCACAGCGCCACACCAGGACTCCCCAGTGAAGTATAAGGTCAATGAAATAGAGGAAGACCCTCAATGAAATGGGTTGACATAATGCCTACCACAATAAGCTGAAATATAGCAGTGGTAGTGAGGATGGTGCCTGACTTGGGCAGTGTTTCGTTCTATTGTGCATGGTATTGCAGTGAGTTGGAACTGGCTTGATGTCATCTAACAACAACTGAATTCTGGGGACTAGAAGGTGGGACTGTTGGATTGTTGTCAGGAAGGTCAAGAGGAGATTTCAGAAAGGTAATGTTTCAAAGTAATGGGTTAATAAAAAGAAGCCAATTAAAGGGAATGCAGAAATGCCACAATTTATATCCAAAGCAATAAATTGGAATGTATAGCTATAATACATTCTGTATGGTAACTAATTTAAATGAGCAGAAGAAATTTTGAGCCTTCAGATGAATCAGCATTTCATCATCTTTAATTAATGATAAATCTGTCATTAATAGTAATGATCAAAACAATAACTGTTCAATTACTGTTTCAATGTATCAAATCACTCAGTACCATAGGATAGTAAAACAACCATTTTAGTATGTTTGTGGATCCTGTGGGTTAGTAATTCAGACCAGTCACAACTGAGATGGTTTTCCTCTGCCTAATTATGTCTGAGTCCTTAGCTGGAAAATCTTAAAGTCTGGGGGTGATTCAGTGGTTGAGGGTTGTAAACATCTGGGCTTCAGCTGGAGTTGTATCCTGTCATGTGGCTTGAGCTTCCACAGAGTCTGGAGGCCTCAGGGTAGTATATCTTTTACTTGGTGATTGAGGTCTCCACAGGCAAGTCTCCTAAAGGTTGCATCATCTTTATTACTTAGCATTGGAAATCAGGCATTATCAATTCTATTGGGCAAAAAAGTGACAAGTCTACCTAGATTCAAGGGAGGGAGAGTGGTAAGGTTCTAGAAGAGTCTGTGGGACTGGAGATGTTGCTGTGGCCATGTACAAGAAATACAATATGCCATAGCAATCAATGTGGTAATATTACTAGTGCAGAGGATTCAACTAAGCCTTTTTTAATGAGGACTGAGAACTCTGATAAGAGTTTTTAATATGGGGTGAGAGTGAATGGGGTGTTGGGGGTGGGCTGAGTAGTGTGGAAGAGTAATATTGCACATTACAATCAGTTACTGTGGTGGTGGTGGTGGTGGTTATGTGCCGTGGAGTTGGTTCTGACTCATAGTGACCCTGTTAAAGGGTTTCTGAAGCTACATGTCTTTACAGGAGCAGAAAGCCTCATCTTCTGCAGAACTGCTGGTAGTTTCGAACTGCTGACCAAAAGATTAGCAGCCCGACTCATATCCACTACACTACCAGAGCTCCTTCAGTTGTTGTTAGGTGCCATCGAGTTTATACCAACCCATAGCAACCTTATGCACAGCAGAACAAAACACCTGCCCGATCCTGGGCCAACCTCACTACTGTTGCCACGCTTAAGTCCATCGATGCTGCCACTTGGCCAGTTCATCTCGTTGGGGGTCTTCCTCTTTTTGTTTGACCCTCCACCTTACCAAACATGATGTCAGTTATCTGTAGAACTCTCTAAAAGTAGTAATGTGTTCTTTGCACTGTATCTCCCCCTCTAGCATCTGTACACACACTGTGTTAGCACACACACACACACACATTCTCTTTTTCGCAATAAAAACTCATATGGAAAGCTTGAGGGTAAGTATATTTTTCAAATATTCCATGGATTATTCAGCTGAGGATCTCTTCTTAGGAACTGTTGAACGTTTTGAAGAGAAAGTGAGTCTATGGTGTTTATACTGTTGAATTTTGCACACTTGAAGATGTTATCATTTCTTACTTTGGTTTGATGACCTTATTTCAAGAATTATAGCAAATTTTTGCCATTAGATATCTTTTAGGCTTAAGATGGCAAAAGATTTACTTATATTTTTCTGCAGAACGTATCTATCTGTGAATACTTAATTTGTACTAGATGCTCTGCCAGGTAGTGGGTAATATAGTACTTGCCTTTGATGAACTTACATTCTTGTGCAGGACATATTCATTCAAACAGATAGTTTCAATATAAAGTGGCATATGTTTTAGAGAAATATTTCTTTAAGTTTTTATTGTGGATTGAGTGAAAGTTTACAGGGCACATCATCAGTTTTACATTCAACAAATCATACAACTTGTTTTATCACAATGATTACAATCCCCTCCATGTACCATCGATTAAAAGTATTTCTCTCTATTCACTTTAGCTCTTTTTTTAAACACTCAGGCATATATAATAATTTACACCACCAAAGGGCACATTCTACAAGTCTGCCTCCTGGCCACTATCTCTTAGTCCCTCTCTTTCTATGAATCTAGAGTCCTCAGCCGCTCTCCTTTTCCATGACCCCATCTCTGCCTCCATCTCTGGCATAGCTGCTTCTCTGGGTAAGGTCCTGCATTCTGCTTGTGCTCTTCTCCCTTGATGGTCCTAGAGTCCTTTGTGTCTGGACTGTAAGATTAACCACTCCCCTGTTTTTGTTATAACACTTCTACGTTTACAATCGTGACAGTTGCAATTAGTCATGATAACAATTACTCACTATAGAATTATAAGAATCTTATCCCCATCTCTTTTTACCAGACCCATCTAGACAAGATGAAAACTAATCAGTGGGGACTCTTTCTCCCCCCCTCCCCCCCCTCCACTTAAACTAAACTCCCTCTTGAAATCTTGTAAGCTAGTCACTTTGTGCCTTTATTGCCCCCTTATTTTAGGTAGCCAATGGCTAAGTTGCCCATCCCTATCTGTCCTGTGTACAGAGGGGATAACTTTGATACTTGATGTGATGACTCCTTCCCTTTCTGTTGGTATTTAGCGTTACTACCTCCATGAGTATAGGTCAGGTTCATCAAATTGTAGCAATTTAGCCTTGTTTCCTTTATAAAAAAAAATTTTTTTTTCCTTTTATCTTCTTTAAGTTGAGTTCTGATTATCAAGCCATCAGGGCTAGGTCAGATGGGTACTATTTGCAAGTTTGGGTATTCTTGTGTGCATCTCCCCTCACTGCATATCACCTGGATGCTTCACTCTCAGCTCTGGCCCTCTGTGGCTATGTCCTTATCCGTGGGCTCAGGTGTCCCCCAGGTCTTACCACACTTTGGACCAAACAGCCCTTCCTCTTCTCTCTCTTATCTCCAGTTCAACAGGAGTCAATGGACCGTGGTTGAACTCAACCCATTTCTTCATTGCTACCCTTCCTCCTCTTCCACTCACCAGCAGACCAATTTGTTCACCAGCAAGGTTACATGCCTGCTCATGTGTTCCCTTTGAGTTTCAGTCTTAGAGGGGGGTTTGTCCTGAAGGGATTTGCTTGCTTGCCTTGATGGCTTTCCGGCGAACAACTTGCTTGTTCTTGTAGTAGCCAATCATACTGCCATTTTGTTTTTGTTTTTGTTTTTCTGATGATCTTTCTTTGAAATATGTATTTTCTGTCGCTCTAGCTGTTCCAGGCTGGTCTGCTTGTCCTTTCTAGTGGGAATGTCCCATCTCAGAAGTTTCTGGATGGGCCTCAGGATTCCACCTAAGGTCCTAAACACTGCAAAGGCTCCACAAGAGGCCTATTTCACTGGGCAAGTTCTAGAATCCCTTTTTGGTATTCTAATCAATTATATAGGAGCTCTGGTAGCATAGTGGTTATGAATCGGGCTGTGAACCACAAGGTCAGAAGTTAGAAACTACCAGTTGCTCCGTGGGAGAAAGGTGAGGCGATCTGCTCCCATAAGATTTACAGCCTCCGAAACCCTGTTCAGGGTCGCTATGGGTCGAAACTGACTCGACGGTACTTAACAACAACAACAACAACAACAGTTATAGGCTGATGACAGGCTTACAAGTTTTCTGTAATCATGTTTCCCAACATTACTTTCTATCCCACTCAAGTGTCTATTTTATAAACAGTAGGCAAGGGAAACCAATATTCATAAGACAGTCAAGCATCTTAATATTATTTCCCCTTTTCAAACTATGCCTACATCCCTGTATCACAGAGCCCTTGTTTTAAGGCTGAGCATGCATCACTATTTACCTGTGTCCCACTTAGCCCATGCAAACCTGTCTCAGTGGTCCCCTATCTACCTTGTTCTTCCACGTCCTTCCCCTTCTTGTATTGCCCTCCCCAACATCCGAATTATGAGATGTCTGCTCTTATCCTGTGCTCTGCTGTTGCTTCCCCTCACCTCCCCGTAAACCTCCCACCCCAGCCCACTGTTGTGGTTACCTTATATTACATTAACTCTCCCCTCCATTTAAGACAGTCTATTTTATCCTGTAATCTACCTGACCTTCTTACCACCTGGATCTCTGTTCCTCTGTTTACCTTCTTTCACATTGTAATTGTTTGGATCATAGACTGACCTCCCAGATCTTCTGAATTGGTTCTTAAATAGTTTTATTCTGTTCTCAACTCTTCCATTTGTCGATTGATTTCTGGGTGATGCTGTCATGTCATTAGTCTCTGGTTGTTTTCTGTTCTTGTTAGTTCTTAGTCCACAGAACTCCCTTTAGGGTGTTTTTCATTGCAGGGCTGGCTTTGGCAAAATCCCTTAGCTTCTGTTTATCCTGGAATGTGTTGATTCACTGTTGTATTTGATTGGCAGCTTTGCTAGGTAGAGGATTTTTGGTTGGCAGTTTTTTCTTTCAGGGTTTTATATATGTCTCCCCATTGCTGCCTTGCCTGCATGGTTTCTGTTGAGAGTCTCAGCTTAATATGATTTGCTTGCATTTGTATGTTACACTTCTTTTTTCCCTAGCTACTTTCAGGATTCTGGCCTTATCTTTGATTTTGGAGAGCTTGATTATTATATGTCTTGGTGATTATCTTTTAGGTTCTATCCTTCCTGGGGTTCGTTGAGCTTCTTGAATGCTTATCTTTTAGCTTTTCCAGATGTTAGGGAAAATTTCTTCCAGAAGCTCTTAATATATCTCCTCTGTGGACTTGTGTGATTGTTGCTGTTCCGGAATGCCAATAATTCTTGTTATTCCTCTTCATGTTGTCCAACATAAATCTTGACCTTCTTCAGAATTTTTTATCCTTTTTTCTGCTTGTTCTTCTATCTTAGTAGTATTGAAAGATTTGTTTTCTAGCTCACTAGTTCTGGCTTCTATCTCTTCAGTTCTACTCCTTTGTCCCTTCAGTGTATTGTCTGTTTCTGATATTCTATTGTTAATCATTTGGACATCTTTCTGGAGGTTTTCAACTGTTTCCAGTGCTGTACCTGTTTTATTTGATTGTTCCTGTAGTGCTTTCCTGACTTCGTCCTTATTTTTCTCAACTTCATTGTAAAGTGTTTTTTCGATACATTTTTATAATCATTTTTCTGAATTTCTTCTCAGGCATTTCTAAAGTCTGCCCTCCTTCCAGTATGGAGTGTAGGTCTACCTGCAGCTCAATTGTCTCAGTCAGTTTATCTCTTTTTTGGACATGTGCTGATATGGTCATCTGTTTTTGGTTTTTGGGCATATTCAGTAGTTAGCTGTGGCCTTAATACTTAGATGGGTATGCATTTTGGTATTTTTTTTTATGGTTTCTGATTGCCTCCAGGTAGATGTGATCAGGAGATGGGCTTCCCTTTTCACTCTTATGAAATTTCAAGATGCCAGTGTTGGTTGTTATGATGTAACTCAGTATTTAATTTTTGGCCTGTTTCCTTTTTAGTCTGCCTCTTCCGTTCCACAACCCCAATTCAGGCCTTTTTCCTAGGGATAGTTCAAGGCTGGCTGTGGCTGTTTTGTGCTGTCGTTTTGTTTTAAGTGGAAACTGTCTCTTTAAATTTCCAGGAGATCTGTGTGCATGCGTAGTAGAACCCTCCGAGAGTGGGGCTGGGGTGCCCACTAGCTCAGCCAGCCCCTCTAGTCACCAGAATGGAGGTGCACAGACAGTGAGAGACCAATGAACAGCTCTAAAAAAAACAATGTCCACCACACCTTTATCTCCGCAGCTGCTCTCATTGTTCAGTCCCGCCCAAGATGGCCTCTTGGGGAGCAGCTAAGCACTTTGGATTATAAAGCACTGGATTCTTGCTTCTGCTACAAATTCCACTGGCTGTAAGCCTTCTAACCTTCTAAATATTCCTTTATATGTGGTTCAGAGTTCTGGGACCATCACCTGAGCCTGTTTGGTCCAGTATTCTGTATTATTGCTGACAGAGCACCTCATTGCACTTCTACCCCATCCACCATCCTGTTTGTTCCTAATTCTGTAATTCTTTACTGAGCATTTCATATTCCTTACCCCAAGCCAAATGAGTGGTACTAGATTTTTGATAAACATCTCCTCTTCCTGCCCCTTACATTCTATTTAACTTCTGCTTAGATTTTTGGACCTAGTTCGTATTTCATCTTCTCTTATGAATTCTTTCCTGACTTCTTCAGGCAGATTTCCTCAAGTGTTTGTACAGTACTCTATATACATTTCTCACCTGATAGTTAATATTAATAGCTGCTAGTGATTGAGTACAGTCTGTGCATCAGGAACTGATTATGTTCTTCCAACAACTTTACACAGTAGATGAGGAAATTTGGGCAAGAAGAACTTCGGCAATTTTCCTGAGGTCATTCACACAACAGGTTGTGAAGTTGGGAGGGGGAACCCAAGTATGTCTGACTCCAAGATATGCTTTTTGTGTGTGTGTGTGAAAATACACATTGTAAATACTCTCTATTTACAACAATTTCTACATGTACAATTCAGTGGCATTGATTACTCTTCAAGTTGTGCAACCGTTCTATCATTTTACAAATTACTCTACTACCATTAAAATAAACTCACTGCCCCCAAGCTTCTCATTTTTCAAGTTATTATTGTCGTTTTATTCCATATGAATAGGTCTTTAAAAGATCCCAATGCTCAAGGAAGACATTCTTTAATTAAACTAAGTACTGATTTAAAGAGTATTTCAGAGGATAGTTTCTTGGTTTAAGGTTTAAAGATAATTTTAGGATGGTAATTTCTGGCGTCATCAGTGGCGCTAGAAAGTCTAGATTCCAGGAGAATTTGAAATTCTGTTACATGTTTCTTCTTCTTTTGATCATGATTCTTCTTTTAGAGTCTTTGATTAAAATATTTAGTAATGGTGGTTGTTAACTGCCGTTGAGTAAGTTCTGACCCATAGCGACCCTGCATAGGGTTTCCGAGGCTGTAAATCTTTACGGGAGCAGAAAGCCTCATCTTTCTCCCGCAGAGCAGCTGGTAGTTTCGAATTGCTGACCTTGCGGTTTGCAGCCCAATTCGTAACCACTATGGTAGTTGTTGTTAATTGCTGTCAAGTTGGTACCGACTCATAGCCACCTTGTATAGGATTTCAGAGGAGCAACTGGTGGGTTTGAATTGCTGACCTTGTGGTTTCCAGTCCATTGTTGATCCTACAATGCCATACCAGGACTCCTCAGTAATGGTATCCAGGCATGATCTTGTTCTTCTGGTCTCCTGGCAAAGGAGGCAGTTGTTCATGGAGGCAGTTATTGTTGACATCAGGTTTATTCCAACTCATAGCAACCTTGTATAGGGTTTCCAAAGAGTTGCTGTTGAGCTTGAACTATTGACTTTGTGGTTCGAACTGACCTTGCATTAACCCACAGCACCACACAGGTAATTAAAGACCAGCTGTTGTACCTTAGAATGGGTGCTTGCAAGCTTTTAAGACCCCAGAGACTATGCAAAGAACTACGTGTTGTTGTTAAGTGCTGTCGAGTCGGTTCTGAACCTTAGCAACCTTGTATAGGGTTTCCAAGGAAGGGCTGGTAACTTGAACTGCTGACCTTGTGGTTCAAACTGACTGTAGTCCAGCGCATTAACCCACAGCACTATAGTAGAACAGAAACACTAAAAACAATATTAGGCTAATTGAAACCATGCTCCTAAGTCTCCAAACCAAGAAACCAAACCGCACAATGCAGTTGATTGTACATAAACAGACTTAGCAGCTGCTTTTTGTTGTTGTTGTGAAAATATATGTAACAAAACATTTGCCAATTCCTCTTTTTTCAGATGTACACACTATTAATCATATTGTACAAACATTACCCGTAACAAAGATCAACTTTTCCATCACCACAAATAAAAATTCATTGATACTCAAACAATTGAGTCGACACCGACTCATAGCGACCTTAATATGCACAGCAGAAAGAGACACTGCCCTATCCTGGGCCAACCTCACTACTGTTGCCACGCTTGAGTCCATAGATGCTGCCACTTGGCCATTCCATCTCGTTGGGGGTCGTCCTCTTCTTCTCTGACCCTCCGCCTTACCAAACATGACCAGTCCTTCTCCAGCGACTGGTCCCTCCTGACAATGTGTCCGAAGTGTGAGAGACGAAGTTTAGCCATCTTGGCCTCTAAGGAGCACTCTGGCTGCACTTCTTCCAGAACAGATCTATTGGTTCTTTTGGCATCCTATAGCACTTTCCATATTCTCCTCCAACACCATAACTCAAAAACATCAATTCTTCTACTGTCTTCCTTATTCACAGTCCAGCTTTCGCATGCATATGAGGTTATTGAAAATACCATGGCTTGGTTCAGGTGCACCTTAGTCTTCAAGCTGACATCTTTATTCTTCAACACTTTAAAAAAGGTCTTGTGCAGCAGATTTGCCTAATGCTGTATGTTGTTTGATTTCTTGACTGCTGCTTCCATGAGTGTTGATAGTTGAGCCAAGAAGAATGAAGTCCTTGACAACTTCAATCTTTTCTCCATTGATAAGACTGTTGTTTATTAATCCAGTGGTGAGGATTTTTGTTTTCTTTACATTGAGATGTAATCCATACCGAAGTCTGTGTTCTTTGATCTTCATCAGTCAATGTTTTACGTCCTCTTCACTTTCAGCAAGCAAGGTTGTATCATCTGCATATCATATCGCAGGTTGTGAAGGAGTCTTCCTCCAATCCTGATGCCACGTTTTTCTTCATATAACCCAGCTTCTCGGACTACAATGGTTCCCCCTTTTTCCTCCATTCCATCCCAGTAAGCATTAATCAAATTTTGTCTTTTTACATTTGCCTATTCTTGACATTTCATATAAGTGAGATCATTCAATATTTGTCCTTTTGTGATTGGCTTATTTCATACAGTATATGCTGCTTTTAAATCTCTTGTATATACATATTTAGGAATAGGATTGCTCAGAATATGTAGGGTCGCTCTGAGTAGGAACTGACTTGATGGCACTTATCAGCAACAAATGGTAGTTTTTTGAGGAATGTCAGCTGCTGTCAGGTGCCATCGAGTCGGAACCGACTCATAGCGACCCCATGCACAGCAGAACGAAACAATGCTCGATCCTGGGCCAACCTCACCACCGCTGCTACCCCCGAGTCCATCAATGATGCCACCTGGCCAATCCATCTCGTTGGAGGTCTTCCTCTTTTTCTCTGACCCTCTACCCTACCCAGCATGACATCCTTCTCCAACGATTGTTTCCTCCGGACTACATGTCCAAAGTAGGAGAGATGAAGCTTAGCCATCCTGGCCTCCAAGGAGCACTCTGGCTGCACTTCTTCCAAAACAGATCTATTGGTTCTTTTGGCAGTCCATGGCACCCTCAGTATTCTCCTCCAACACCACAACTCAAAGGCATCAATTCTTCTACGATCCTCTTTATTCACTGTCCAGCTTTCGCATCCATATGAGGCTATTGAAAACACAATGGCCTGGGTCAGGCGCACCCTGGTCCTCAAGCTGACATCTCTGCTCTTCAACACTCTAAAAAGTTCCTGTGCAGCAGATTTGCCCAGTGCAATACGTCGTCTGATCTCTTGACTGCTACTTCCGCGAGTGTTGATAGTTGATCCAAGAAGAATGAAGTCCTTGACAACTTCAATCCTTTCTCCATTGATAAGAATGTTGTTTATTGGTCCAGTGTTGAGGATTTTTGTTTTCTTGACACTGAGATGCAATCCATATCGAAGGCTGTCCTCTTTAATCTTCATAAGTAAATGTTTCAAGTCCTCTTCACTTTCAGCGATCAAGGTTGTATCATCTGCATATCTCAGGTTGTTAATGAGTCTTCCTCCAATCCTGATGCCACGTTTTTCTTCATATTTTGAGGAATAGCCATACTCATTTCCATAATTTTGCATTCCGCACAAGCAGTGATTAAAGACTTCAGTTTCCCCATATCCTTTCCAGCTTTTGTTGTTTTTAAATTTTTGACTTTTTAATAAATCTTAGCAAGCACTGGAAGTGAAGTGGTATCTCATTGTGGTTTTGATTTATATCTCTATGATGGCTAAAGACATTGAAATCTTTTCTCGTATTTTTTTGGCCATTTGAATATCTTCTTTGGTAAAATATCTATTTAAATCGTTTGCCAATTTTTTGATTGAGTTATGTATTCACTTGTTATAAATGAGTGTTTATATTGTATCACAGTCACTCTCCCCTTTCTTTTCCCCCACCCACCTATTATGCCCGCTCTCCATCACCCACGCAAGAAAATTGTATACTAGAGAGCAATGACAGCTTTACTTTTGTCTTTTTCATTATAGTCCCTGGTACATTTTTGATGTTTAATAACCTGTGTTTGTTGTTCAGTTAAATGCATTTAACTGTTTGGTTTTTTTTTGTTTGTTTGTTTATTTTTAATCTCTGAGGATTTTCTATCCCTGTTAAGCTAAGTTTTCTTATTTCTTGTTTTGTTTTTTTTTTTTGTTGTTGTTGTTTATTTTATTTGATTTTTTTTTGCCTTGGGAGAGCTTCTTGCAGTTCTGCCAAGATTTCATGGGGTGTAATGACAAGTTAAATCCTCTGTAGGGGGTCATTTGTTTCATAGTTAGCTGAGGGGAATGAAGGAGGGAGGAGTAAAGGTTTTTTAGTTACTTAGCTTGATGTGAGATAGGGAGTGCATGTAAAGTACTTAAAACAGTGAGTATAATACTGTTGTTGTTAGGTGCCGTCTAGTTGGTTTCGATTCATAGTGACCCTGTGTACAACAGAATGAAACACTGTCCTGTCCTGTACTATCCTTACAATTGTTGTTACATTTGAGCCCATTGCTGCTGTCGCTGTGCCAATCCATCTTGTTTGGAGTCTTCCTCTTTTTCACTGACCCATCACTTTACTATGCATGATGTCCTTCTCAAGGGACTGGCCCCTCTTGATAACATGTCCAAAGTATATTAGATTCTGGCTTCTAAGGAGCATTCTTCCAACACATATTTGTTTGGTTACTTTCAGTATTATTCTGTAACATCATAACTCAAATGTATCAGTTTTTCTATGGTCTTCCTTATTCGTTGTCCACTTACTTATGAGGTGATTGAAAATATCATGGCTTGAGTCAGGTGTACCTTTGTCCTTAAATTGATAACTTTGCTCTTGAAAACATTAAAGAGATCTTATGCAGTAGATTTCCCTAATGCAATACATCATTTTATTTTTTGATTGCTGCTTCATAAGTGTTGATTGTGGATCCAAGCAAAATGAAGTCTTTAACAACTTCAGTCTTTTCTCCAGTAATTATGATGTTATTTATTGGTCCAGTGGTGAGGGTTTTTTTTTTTTTTTTTTTTTTAAAGTAGAAACTAAAGTGTAATTGCTGTTATTAACAGATTTGTATTTGGTTTAAGTAGTGGGGAGAACTGCTCCTTAGCTTGAGGGTTATCTAGTTTTCATTTTAAGAGAAAACCATTAAACTGTTGCACCCTGAAGGTTAGCATTATTGAGGTCTAATACTTGTGTGGGGCTGTTTGTCTACTATGTATTTCTGGGACAGAAATTGCACTCTTAATCATCACCAGCTGTTGTGTAGTTCTGCTATTGCTCTCATGTTCATCTCTATTTCTGAAAAAAGCCTAGACAGTGTTTTCTCCTTTAAAAAAAAAAATTTTTTTTTAATGAATTTCATATTGTCATTTTTGAGTCCTAGCTATAAGGTTCATATCTATTAATTCATAATAACCATATGTAGTTGGTCTGCTTTCTAGTAGAAATTAATGAAAAGTGGTAGATCATTTTTATAAAGGGACATAATTATTGTAGAACCCGATACATGCATACTTACCAAGAATGGAAGGTTTTTGACTTGACTTGTAGCCTGAGTTATTGGTTTGTTGATTTTTTTTCATGTGTGTGTGTATGTGACCCTTGTTAACCTCCAGAAGTTTGTCAGTTTTATGAAATTGATCCTTGAATACCATTTTGAAATTGATCTCTATGTTCAGATGGTTGATGTTCAAGTCTCATAATTACTAACTTCATTTTACTTTCCTTATTGATTACATCTAATGGAAAAACTATCATTTAGCCACTTTGGTTCCAAAATAAGTATAGCCTCAGTTCATTAATCTTAAAGGCTTATTATTATTGAACACTATAAAATTACAGCATGTTACTAAGACATGTTTTAAAATGTAGCTTTAAGCCATATCTACAAATATTTGTCTAGAATTAGATGGGCAGAAAGAAACCTTGAATAAAATTAACTTGCCCAGATTCTCACTACCACATTGTCTGAGACAAATGGATATAAGAGTTAAAAAGAACTTAATCTTATTTCAAGTGCATTTTAGGGCCCTAGAACAGTTTTTCTGTGTGTGTCCACAAACCTCTGCATCAAATTTAGTGAAACTAACCTTGCTAAAGCTAAGATGTTCACTTAAAATGCTTTTTGTTAAAGCAGGTTCCTGGTCATCATCACTACAATTTCAGAATCCCTGAGGTTAAGGGTTGGCAGAAATATACAATGTTATATAATGAATATGACTATATTGCTTTAATTATAATAATTATAAGAATATTTATGGGCTTTGCTTAGTTGTTTAGTTGTGAGCTCACTTACTCTGAGTTCAAATCCTGACTCTTGTCACTTACCAGAATTGTGAGTTTGGGCAAATTACTTTGCTGTGCCTCAGTTTTCTTATTGTACAATGGGGATAATAATAATAGAATCTAAGGAGTTCTGGAGCGTGCGGTTATGTATCGGGCTGCTAATCTCACAGTCAGCAGTTCAAAACTACCAGCTGTCCCATGGGAGAAAGATGAGGCTTTCTGCTCCCGTAAAGATTTATAACCCCAGAAACCCTGTACAGAGTTGCTATGAATTGGAACCGACTCCATGGCATATAACAACAACAACAATAATAGTATCTACCTCATAAAGTTGTTGTGAGATAGCTAATATATGTCAGGCACTTAAACAGTGCACATTGCACATAACAAATGCATTACAAGTCTTAAAAATTTCTATTGTTTTGACTTTATTGAGATTGAATTTATAGACCTTAATATTCACCCTTTTAAAGTGTGCAATTAAATGATTTTTAGGTATATTTGTGGAGAAATTATCACCACAATTTAATTTTAGAACATTTACATCATCCCCAAAAGAAATCCCTTATCCTTTCACAGTCACTCCACATTCCTACCCCCCACCCTGGGGCGACTACTAATCTACTTTCTATCTCTGCCCTATAAATGGAAACAATATTGCTACAAAATCATAGAAACCTTCATTAAACAAAAATATCAAAATATGAAGATGTTGTTTCTTTATATAACCTCCATTTTGGTCTATATACTTGTAAAGGTATTTCCATTTCTCTAACCTTTCTCTGAAGAATTCTATATTTTCAGTTTACACTATGTTAAAGCAATAGTCTTGGTATCCTTGAGGGACTCAAGTCCTATTCCTTTGAAATATTCTTTGAGTTTTGGGAACAAAAAGGAATCTAGAGGGGCAAGATCAGGTTGTAGGGGGTAAAGTTTCCCTATAAAATTTTCACAGGACAGCCTTTGCTACCTGTGAAGAATGAACAGGGCCATTGTCATGAGGGTGAAATATTTCTCAGTGCAACTTTCGTGGCCTCTTTCTTACCAACACAATTTTCAATTTTCTTAAAATGTCTTAATAATAATAGCCCTCTTGCTCTTCCTGTGTTCTTCAAGAAAATTTATCAGGACTATACCTCTAGAATGCCAAAAAATAGTTCCAATAATCTTCAGAGCTGCTGACCTTTCTGCCTTGACTTTAATCGGTATAGCAGAGCCCTCGGGAGCCACTGGTTTGACTGTATCTTGCTCTCTGGATCTTCCTTGGTTACTATTTGTTCCATAAAATCTTCTTCGTTAGCTTTGATCATGCTTAAAAGACTGATGGAAAAAGATCAGCTCGTTAAGTTAGATGATCTTTGTGCAATGCTTTTGGCATCCATTGGACTGCAAGGCTAAAGCCAAGGTGTTCACTTAAAATGGAAAATACCAAACCATGTAAGATCCCAACTCAGTGGCTATTGCCTCAATGGAAATTCTGCCGTCTTCTTCCATCAGTATCAGGACTTCAGTCACAATTTCTTCATTCATCCATGTTGTCTTCCTTTCTTGGTTCATCTGTAAGGTCTTCCTGACCTTCCTTAAGATCTTTCATCTATCTAAATACTGTCTTTTTTTTTTTTTTTTTTAATTATGTGCAATTGCATTCAAATAAACTTGTAAATTAAAGCTCCAATGATTTGGGAAGACGTCCGTTTAAGTTTTATTAAAAAGTTGCTATTAACCCTGATGTCAAAATCTTTTTTTCCCATGGCACAAAAATATATATATTTTTGAAGGTACCCTAAAAAGACAAGTATATTATTGAAAGATGTTTGAAGCCATCTACTGATTGCAGAGACATGTTTGAACACGTTTTGTCTGGAACAAACTCTGCATGTATGAACTGAACCCTAGAAGCAATACTTTTTAACTTGCCCTCATAATTAGTACATAACCCGCTGTAAACTCAATACTATTAAGTTGATTCCAACTTTTAGAGACCTTGTAGGTCACAGTTGAAGTGCTCCATAGGGTTTCAGAGACGAAATCTTTACAGAAGCAAATTGCTCACCTTTCTCCCATGGAGCCACTGGTGGGTTAGAGCCATCTATCTTTCAGTTAGCAGCCCAACACTTCGTTTTTTGTTTTGCCTTTTATTGCCAAGTCCTGGTGTGGTGCTGTAGGACACGCACAGGATTGCTAACTGCAAGGTTGACAGTTCAAACTCAACCATTCACATCTCTGAAACGCTGTACAGGGTCGCTATGAGTAGGAACAGACTCGACAACACTTAGCAACAACAGCAACATTGCCAATTGTTACTTGTTTACCACTCACCAGTTGATGGACCTTATTTGTGTGCAGGTGTTTGTGTGGATATGTTTTCCTTTCTCCTGGGCGAATATCTGTAATTGAAATTGTGGGCTCATGTAATTAATTCTATGTTTAACATTTAGAGAAACCACCAAACTGTTTTCCAGAGTTGTACCATTTTACATTCCCACCAACAATGCATGAGAGTTTTAATTTCATTTGTTATCTGTCTTGTTGGTCATAGCCATTCTAGTGAATGTGGATTGATATCTCGTGACTTTGATTCAGACTTACCGGCACATGCACCACCACCAAAGACTAAATGTTGAACATCTTTTCATGTGGTAACTACTGCCACCTTCCTTACCATTATAATTATCTGCCTATGTACAGGGTCGCTATGGGTCGGCTCCGACTCGAAGGCACTTAACAACAACAACAACAATGTTGAAGTCTAGCAGCATATTCTGTGATCGGAAGGAGATGCATATTTTTTTTTGCTTAATTTAGAAATGTTTTAAGTTTGAGGGAGTTTTCCTGCATTTTTAGGCTGTTGGCTTTCCATCCTTTGCTTCTTGACTGGCCAGATAATTGCGTGGATATCAGTTTCACAATATCATTCATTAGGAGTCCTAGTGTGGTGCTATAGGATAAGCACTGGGCTGCAAGGTCAGTATGAACTCACCAGTTGCTCCTTGGAAACCCTATACAGGATTGCTATGAACCAACTCAAAGGCATTTAACAACAATAACATCATTCATTAATGTGACTTCAGTTGGGCTAATTTTAATCTTTGTTTACCACTTTGCTACAAATGAGTGACTGGAGACATTGATGAGGAATTTGTGGATTAGTATTTGAATTACTTGCCATGAGTTTAGTAAATTGACAGTCATTAGTTATTCTGAGGATTATATACTGTTGTGTGCAGTTTTTTCTTAGTTCTCAGGTAACGTGTAGCCAAAACAGAATTAAGTCTTGTTATGGGTAAGCCAGGAGTCCTGGGGTAGCACTGTAGGATAATCAATGGACTGCAGGGTCAATTTGAACCACAAGGTTGGCGATTCAAACCCATCAGTTGCTCCTTGGAAACTCTTTTTGTTGTTGATTGTTAAGTGCTGTTGAGCCAGTTCCAACTCACAGCAACCATGCAAACGGTTTTGGAGTAACCCTGGTGGGTTTGAACCATTGACCTGTGGTGAGCAATCCAGTACTGATTCTACCAAGTGAAACACCAAGAAACCCTATTCAGGGTTGCTTGCTATGAGTTGGAACCGACTCCATAGCCCTTAACAACAACAACATGGGTATTCCAAGCAACCCTGGTGGCAGATTGGTTAAAGCATTTGGCTGCATACTGAAAGGTTGGTGGTTCGAACAAATCAACCACTCTATGGGAGAAAGCTATGACAGTCTGCTTCCATGAAGATTTATAGCCTTGAAACCCCTATGGGGCAATTCTACTCTGTCCTATAGGGCTGCTGTGAGTTGAAATCAGTTTAGCAGTAGTGGTTTGGGTGGTGATTGGTATGCCAGATAATCCTGTTGTCACAGTCAGGTTGTTGTTGTTGGATGTTGTTGAGTCAGTTCTGACTTACAGCAACCCTATGCACAACAGAATGAAACACTGCTCAGTCCCAAGCCATCCTCACAATTTTTATGTTTGAGCCCATTGTTTTTGCCATGGTGTCAATCCATCTCATTGGGGTCCTCTTTTTCACTGACCCTCCATTTTATTAAGGAGCCCTGGTAGCGTAGTGGATTACCAGCTGGGCTGCTAATCGCAAGGTCAGCAGTTTAATCTACCAGTTGCTCTGCAGAAGAAAGATGAGGTTTTCTGATTCCGTAAAGATTTACAGCCTCAGAGAACCTATACAGGGTTGCTATGAGTTGTAACCAATTCGGTGGCACACAACCACTATCACCAATCTCCATTTTATTAAGCATGATGTCTTTCTCTAGGGACTTATCCATCCTGATAAAAGCTCCGAATTATGAGAGATGAAGTCTCACCATCCTGGCTCTAAGTAGCATCAAGGCTATACTTCTTCCAAGACAGATTTGTTTTTTCTTCTGGTGGTCCGTGGCACTTTTAATATTCTTCTGCAATACCATAATTTAAATGTATTAGATTTTTCTCCAGTTTTCTTCATTCATTGTTCAACTGTCAGATGCATATGAGATGATTGAAAATACCATGGCTTGGGTCAGGTGCGCTTTAGTTCTCAAATTTTGCTCTTTATCCCTTACAAGAAGGTCTTGTGCAGTAGATTTGCCTAATGCAGTACAGCGTCTGATGTTTTGACTGTTGCTTCCATGAGTGTTGATAACAGATTCAAGCAAAATGAAATCTTGGACAACTTTACTCTTTTCTCCATTTATCATGATGGATATATTATTTATTGGTACAGTTGTGAGGTAAGCCTAATACTTGTCATTTTATGAAAACGAGATATTTTGAAGGTAAGAAATATGGAGATAGGCCATATGTATCACTAGAATGTAAGTACCTTAAGGACAGTTACTTGGTTTTCTTTATGTCTCTTTAGCATTTAGAATTGTGCCTGGCCTGTTATAAGCATTCAATGAATATTTACTGAACATTGAAAAAAAAACTGTATAAGGTGGCTAAATTTACTTTCTGGAATGTTTAATTTGCTGTGCATATATTTATTTATACATAATAAGCATTAAAGGATCTACAGCAGGTTCTGATAATAATTAGTAAGCCATGTCTCCATAAGGACTGATTACTTGTAGACAGTGGGATAGATCTGATCTAAATCTTTTGGCATTTGGGAATCCTTTGTATTTGTATATCATACTTCTCCAGTCTATTGTCTTCCTTAGAAGGTCTGCTTGTTGCTTCAGAGTCCTTATTTTAGTCTAATATAGTCTTTAATCTTTGTATCTGCACTTACTTGAAGTAATTGTATTTTCTAAGTAGCCTTACCAGTGTGCTATAAAATGCTGACTGCCTGTTTCTTCGGTTTATGGAAATTGAAAGTATGACTTATTTCCTGCAGTTCCTTATTTCTTCTCAAAGATGGGCTGTTTTCTGGTATGAGCTGTGACTTCTGACTGCTTTGGTGTTGGGAGAATGATTTTAAACTTTGTGGGAAGAGTGACTGACCTCTTGTATATCCTAATATCACTAATCATGCCCTGTGGAACCATAGTTCGGGGACATTGCTATTTAATTTCATGATCATTGATATTATCTAGAATCTAGTGTCTTTGAACTATACCAGAGTTTGTAGGTTGAATTATTGTTAAATATACTACATAGCTCTTTAAATTTTAGTTTTCATGAAGTCCCATATCATCACATTTTAAGTGTGGTGGTGGTGGTGGTGGTGGTGGTGATATGCTGTGGAGTTGGTTCCGACTCATAGCGATCCTGTTTAGAGTTTCTGAGGCAGCACATATTTATGGGAGCAGAAAGCCTCATCTTTCTCCTGTGGAACTGCTGGTAGTTTTGAACTGCTGACCTTGAGATTAGCAGCCCAACTCGTAACCACTATGCTACCAGAGCTCCTTCATTTAAAGTATAAGTATCTTAAAATATGTCTTAAGTGAAGCCTTCATATCATAATTGCGTTACACTTGATGAGTTTTGAATTGAGTGTCTAAGTTGATACCACTGAGAGCATCACTGTAGTATTTATGTGAAACTAGTAAATGTATTCTTTCTTGGTGTGTCTTGCAGCAACTTGACAGTGTTAAGGAGATGGCGAATGCGCTTTAAGTTTTTGTTTTATTTGTAGTGTTTGCAGTTACATTGTTGGCAATAAGCCATCCAAATTTAAAGATAGATTATACATATTTCTTACTACTTTTATATAACACTGTCTAAACAGTCTTGGTAGGCTGAAAAGATGACATCTATGAGGATTTGGAATCTAGTTGCCGAAGGATAAACTGGGTTGACTTCATTAGTACACAGATGATAGGTTTGTGTAGAGTTATAGCATTAATCAATTTGATGGGTTGAAAATATGACAGAACTGAACAGTGTGTAATATTGGTGCCTATTATTCTACAAATTACGTTTTCACCTACATTCATATGCTGAGGATTCATGATGTACAGTAAGAATACAGAAGTTTAAAAAGAAAAAAAGAGAGGGTACCTTTTTCATGACCCTTGTTTTGTGCTCTTAGATTAGATTATCATGAGATGGCCTTTGGAATGATGCCTTGTTTATCAGGTCGTAGCACTTTCATACTGTGCAATACCCTGAATTGCATGGAATAGACCATCTGCCTTCAGAATGACGTATCACTGAGCGCTTAGAGAATTCAGCAGCTACAGTGTAGTCTTTAAGAGACCTAGGGATATTCATATGTGAATTTCAGCAGTCATTTGACTATAAATTATAATGAATTCATAGTCAAGAATATTGATTAAAATATTATATTGGGTAGTAAAACTTAAATATGGCAGGTAGCCTAATGACAGTAGCCTAATGACAATTAAAATAAGTAAGAAGCAAATACTTTATATTGCGGGAGCTAGAATGCTGCTTCTTTAACTCTTGAGTAAGTATTTGTTTGATTACTTAATACAGTATTTTGTCTTGAGGTTTTCAAAAATCCAAGAATGTGTGCTTTGTTATTATCTCACATAAATGCTTGTGTTATTGTTGTTAGCTGCTTTCCAGTTGGTTCCGACTCATAGTGACCCTGACAGGGTTTCTGAGGAGCGGCTGGTGGGTTTAAACTGACAGCCTTGTAGTTAGCAGTCCAGTGCTTATTCTACAGCGCTATACCAGAACTCTGGAAAAAGTTGCTTTTAAAAATTTATTAACTACTAATATGTATACAAAGAACCAACTCCATGGCATATAACAACAACAATATGTATACAAAACACTCCATCCCTGCTAAAGACTGAAACTTTAAGAGCCATCTCTTATATTCCTGGTAAAGGAGACACTAAATGTAAGATAATCAGGATGTACCCAAAAAACCCCAAACTTAACTGACTTCGAGTTGAATCCAACTTATAGTAACACTGTATAAGATTTCTGAGACTGTAAATGTTTATGGGAGCAGAGAGCCTCATCTGTTTCCCACCAAGTGGCGTATGGGTTTGACTGCTTGGCAGTCCAGTGCTTATCCTGTAGCACCAACAGAGCTCCTTAATCAAGATGTAGTAGGCCTGGGTTAATTTGAAAACAGGTAAAAGACTAAGTGGGTAAAAGACTTTTTAATAATGTTAATTAGATATGAGCTTAATTATGAGGAGCTCTGATAATTTGTTTTGTTTCTAAATGTTCTATATATTATAAAGTAGAAATATATTTTCTCTTTATAAAAATGATAGAAAATTTAATGGCTCTTTTGCTAGTGAATAAGAAGTAATTCTAATTTTAAACAGTGGATTAATGCAGGCCACCAGAGTACCTTAGTATAAGTTACTACTTTGTTATGAAAATGATATAGTAGTTTCTTTATCCTGAAAAAATTAACTTCTAAAAGGTGAGTAGTTTTACTGTGTAATTCTTGTAATAAAGATATTAGCTTTAAGTGGAAATGAGACAAAGCATTTAAATGCTGCTTAACTTGAATTTCATATTGGTTTATTTTTTTGTAAATGCCATATTCTCTTTGGAGTAATTGAGAAGCCAAGTCTTTAATAAATGCCCTCAGACTCTAGGAATTTTTCACACTCTTAAGAATTTACTGCCTAGTGAAATAATCTACTGATATCACATTAGAATAGAATAGAAAATAATTTGTGACACTAGTACAAACTATTGTGGAAATTATAGAGAGATAGGAGAAATTAGGTTAAAAAAGTTGTCTTGTTGGAGGTGGCATTTAAATTTGGCCTTGAGAAAGGACATGGTGGTGGTTGGTGGTGGTTATGTGCTGTGGAGTCAGTTCCGACTCAGAGTGACCCTGTATAAGGTTTCCTATACTGTATGTCTTTATGGGAGCAGAAAACCTCATCTTTCTCCCTTGGAACTGCTGGTAGTTATGAACTGCTGCCCTTGAGATTAGCAGCCTGACTCGTAACCACTATGCTGCCAGAGTATTCTGGAGAACCATTTAAACAGTGTCATGAAGTGAGAACATACGAAGTTATTTGGGGAAAAATTAAGTACTCTGACTGGATATGAGGATCCTGGAGTTAGGTAGGTGGATGGGTGGGCTGCTAACCTCATCCTCATTAATTCATGTGTGTACATTCCTCCCCATGCTTAATAGAGGAGGACTCTTCCTCATTCAAGGCTACATGAATGGTTGTGTTCCCTGCTAAAATGCTAGTTGTTTATTTCGAGGGATGTTCTCCAAAGTGGGATGGGATGTGTACATCCTGTGGTACAAAACAACCCTTTTCAGTACAGGAAGGAAATATTGGGACTTTAATTTTGATTTTTAAGAACCTCTTTTTTAATTTTCTTTTTTTAGTGTATATTTTATAATGTGCATGGTACATTAGCTTAGAAAAGAAATACCAAGCATATAATTTCTTACCCTACTTGGTGTTGCTTATGAAAATATTTTATTGATGGAGATGAGAGTTTTAAAAATGGTGATATCTGATTTAGAGTTTTATGATGTGGAAAGGAGAATAGTGAAATGGCAGATCAGGTGGTTGAGGGCCTTGCCTGTTAGGCTTAGGAGTGGTAATGGATGTTGAAAGCTGTATGTATATTTTATGTAATAACTTGAAACAAGTTTTTAGTTAGGGGTAGTATATAGCTCGACCAATAAACAATATTCTTATCAATGGAGAAAAAAGTGAAGTTGTCAAGGGCTTCATTCTTCTTGGATCAACTATCAACGTTCGTGGAAGCAGCAGTCAAGAAATCAAATGACTTACCGCATTAGGCAAATCTGCGGCAAAAGACCTTTATAAAGTGTTGAAGAGCAAAGATGTCAGCTTGAAGACTAGGGTGCACCTGACCCAAGCCATGGTATTTTCAGTAACCTCATATGCGTGCGAAAGCTGAACAGTGAGTAAGGAAGACCATAGAAGAATTGATGCTTTTGAGTTACGGTGTTGGAAAAGAATATTGAAAGTGCCATGGGCTGTCAAAAGAACCAACAGATCTTTGTTGGAAGAAGTGAAACCAGAGTGCTCCTTGGAGGCCATACTTCAGACATATTGTCAGGAGATACCTGTCGCTGGAGAAGGATATCATGTTTGGTAAGGTGGAGGGTCAGAGAAAAAGAGAAAGACCCCCAGTGAGATGGATTGGCAGAGTGGCAGATTCGATGGGCTCATGTGTGGCAACAATAGTGAGCGTGGCCTAGGATCGGGCAGTGTTTTGTTCTGCTGTGCATAAGGTTGCTATGAGTCGGTACTGACTCGATGTCACCTAACAGCAACAGTATATAGGTAAACATGTATAGCTAAATTATAAAATTAGATTCCGCCAACTGTTGAAACTTTTTAGAGTTGTGTTGTTGGTTATTCCCTGAGTAAAGTTTCTTTTTGGCCATGCTGTGTATTTTCCTTAATATTCTTGCTGGATTTTTACCTTGAATGATACAGAGTAATAACAGTGATGATAATGGAAATAGTAAAAAAACCAAGATTTATTCAACCAACACTTGATGATTGCCTGTTAGGTACTGGTGCTAAGGACAGAGTGAGTGTAAGCAAAACTTGGTGCTTATGTTCTAGTGGGGAAGATGAACATTCAAATAGTCACTCAAATTGATGTAAAAATGTTGACTGTGATAAGTGGTACAAAGGAGGTGTGTAATACGCTAGAGTTTGTAATGGGAATATTTTCATGTTTTTGAACTGTTGTTCATGGAGGTCAATGAAGGTTGACAGTACTGGCTACATAATATGTAGTGCCCGGTGTAAAATGAGGAGTCCTGGTGTGGAACTGTGGATTAATGTGCTGGCATACAAAGTTGGTTTGAACTGCAAGATCGGCAGTCCAAGCTCACCAGCCACTCCTTGAAAGTCCTATACAGCTATGGGTCAGAACTGATTCAACAGTACTTAACAACAACAATAAGTGTAAAATGAAAGTGTGAGACCCACTAGTTCAAAAACTACGAATTTTAAGACTGCAGCCGTTGAGTATTAAACCAAGCATGGGGCACCCACATGAAAGTGGATCTGCTTGGATGTTTGAACTGAGCTATGAGGATACAGTAGGAGGGAAAGATTGTTCCAAGCAGAAGAGACAGCATAACATAGTCTCTGGGGCAGAAAGGAACATGTTACATTCATAAACTGGGTGAAGACCAGTGTGGTTGGTATACAGGGAGTGAGGTGTGATGAGGCCAGGCAGGTAGACAGGGTGATGTGCAAGGCCAGTTAGGATTCTGAAGACCAAACTGAAGGTTCTGGTCCTTGTCCCACAAGCCACATGTTGCTATTAATGTGTTTTAAGCATAAAGTTTACTTTTGATGTGCTAATAATAACAGTAACTTGTACCTTGACAGCATTGGATAAATGTTCTTCCTCAACCATTTCCTACCAGACTCCTTTTCAGTAACTTTTAGTGTTATCATCTGTGTTTATTCTGAGACTGGCCCTTCCCTAAGGAGGTTTAACAAGACACTTGATATCAGTGCTTTTGGTGGTAACAATTGAGACTAGGCAAAATAGATGAGTCATGAGATTTTATTCACCTTTGAAATAGTTCGTGATCTAAAAATTTCAAGTCAACTGAAGTAAAACTAGTAAAAGATAAACATTCTTTATCACTATTTAAAAGTATTTTCCTTTTTAAATGTTACAGATTTTTAAGGTTTATTGTTGGTACTATGATTTTAAATTCTTAACCTGTTATTTTCTGGGTGGTGCAAACAGTTAATTTGCTCAACAGGTAACTGAAGATTGGAGATCTTAGCCCTCCCAGAAAGGACTGGAGAAAGGCCTAGCACTCTACTTCTGTAAAAGGTTGGGTAATCTACTTCTGAAAAATCAGCCAGTTAAAAACCACAGTTCTACTCGGAAACCCTGTACAGGGTCGCTATGAGTCGGTTCCGACTCCACGGCACATAACAACAACAACAACAACTCTGACCTGTATGAGGTTACTATGGATCAGATTGACTAGATAGCATCTTACACAGTTAGAAGATGTAGGTTTTAATTTGTTTGATTTTGAGAAAGAGAGGAGTGGGGAAGAAATTGTCTGTTTGGACTTAGAGTGTCTTTCACAGAATATGTATTCTCAATAAAAAGACTAATTAATATAAAGGGTCTTCAAAATTTTGTAGAAAAATTCTATTATCTTTTCATTACATTTTCCTACAAACTTTTTGAAGCATCTTTGATTGCCCTAAGAATAGACTTTATACTTTGTTATGTCTTGAGGAGAAATGTCCATGTTTCTTGGATTTACTTCGGTAAATAGCTGTAGGGCTCATTTCCTAGAATGCATGGTTAATTTTCAGATTCACTGCCATGACACTCAATTTGGAATTTTCACGTGACAGCATTACCAGATGATATGTTAGTCATTTCTTTTCCCACGTTATACTTAAAATTATTTGAGTTAGCTTACATAGTAGGTAATGTACATGAATCAGTAGTATTTGATACTCTTGGGTGCTGTTCAAGGCAAAATAGGCATCTGACTCCTTGCATATTCTACTTTTTTGTAAAATAGATCTATGATAACCTAAAATTTTAAGTTGCTAAAATTGTATTTTTATTTGTGAAAACATCAAATGTTTTGGTAATATAGTTGTTAGTTGCCAGTGACTCATGGTCACCTTGTGCACAGTAGAACTAAACGTTGATAATTCCTGTGCCATCCCCATGGTTAGTTGAAGATTGTACCATTATGATGATCCATTGGGTTTTCACTGGCTGAATGTTGGAAGTAGATTACCAAGCCTTTCTTCCTAGTATGTTTGCATTAACTGAAACCTACTCATTAACACACAGATCTCCACTGACAGATAGGCGGTAGCTCTGCCTGAGGTGTATTGGCTAGGAATTGAATCCAGGTCTTCTACATGGAAGAGGAGATTTCTGCCATGAAACCACTATCGCTCCCTCTTTGGTAGGGTTATTTTTGAGAATTTGTTTTCAGTAATAATTTTTTAGTTGAAATGCATTAAAATCAAATAAAATATACCAGTGCCTCTTCTAGCTTTAGGTTCTTAATAATAGAACTTTTGGCATTTTTAGTTACCTTCTTTATTCTTATTTGCGGTCAGGTAGTAAGTTGATAGATGCCTATTACTTTCACATATGTCTCTTGTATTAGAATTTAGAGATTGCATGGGGGTGGTGATGAGGTAACTGAAACATGTTGCTGTTCATATAAGAACTCTGTAATATTATAGAAGTGAAGTAGCTTTTGTTTATCAAAGAATGCTTAAATTTTATTCATCATACGGTTAAGACCAAATATATATTGTTGTTGCTGTTAAGTGCCATCAAGTCTGTTCCGATCCGTAGTGACCTTATATAGGATTTCTGAGGAGTGACAGGTGAACTTGAACTGCTTGACTTTGTGGTTCAAACCAACTTTGCAGTCCAGCGCATTAACCCACAGCGCTACACCGGGATTCCATTATTTTGACAATTTGTAATCTATGTATAGTGTATAACAGCAACAGCAAAAACAAACCAACAAATAACCAAACCAAAAATTAAAATGACCAGAATATTTAAATATTATTAAAATCCATTACCTTAACATAAATTAGTGATGTTGTTGTTGTTAGGTGCCATCGAGTCGGTACTGACTCATAGCACCTTATGCACAGCAGAATGATATACTGCCTGATCCTGGGCCAATGTCACTACTATTGCCACACTTGAGTCATCAATGGTGCCACTTGGCCAGTACATCTCGTGGGGGGGTCTTCCTCTTTTCCTTTGACCCTCTACCTTACCAAACATGATATCCTTCTCCAGCGACTGGTATCTCCTGACAATATGTCTGAAGTATGAGAGATGAAGTTTGGCCATCCTGGCCTCCAAGGAGCACTCTGGCTTCACTTCTTCCAACACGAATCTATTGGTTCTTTTGGCAGCCCATGGCACTTTCAATATTCTCCTCCAGCACCATAACTCAAAAGCATCAATTCTTCTACGGTCTTCCTTATTCACTGTCCAGCTTTCACATGCATATGAGGTTACTGAAAATACCATGGTTTGGGTCAGGTGCACCTTAGTCTTCAAGCTGACATCTCAGCTCTTCAATACTTTAAAAAGGTCTTGCAGCAAGTTCAGTAAAACTGTGGTTAGCCAAAATTTTTGGTCACTGTGATGGTCTTTGATTTAATTTAATATCCTTTTTTTTTCTTTCTATACACAATGAACACTAACGTTATATAAAACATGTTTCCGTGGTGTAGTGTGGAATATCCAGAGGATACATTATGCCCTCTAGGAACTTAGTTTCAGTATTTATTCTTTGAAATTTCTGTGAAAGATTTCGTATGTTTTATTACTCTAATAAGAATAATATAATGCATATAACTGAATTTTTGGTGATTTAAGGTCTTAAAAGGAATGAACCTCATTGTGTTGTTTCTAGTATAGATGTAAACAGTGTAGGTATGCTGACTATATAATTTATCCCAAAAGGTTATTTTTGAGTAATTTGCTGATGTCAGCTTTTTTCCATTTGCCTGACTTATTTTAAAACTGTTACACAGATTAATTGGGTTTTTATTGAAATTTTATTTTGCTAAAAAGTTAATGATGAAATATAATAAATACTGAGTTTCACTACCTTTTTGGTATATAAGTTGAAATTCAATAGCTTTACCTCTTTATATAATAATACAGGTAAAAACATACAAAACTCCATATTGTCCATTATTTGCTTGATGACTTTGTGGTATTGTCTCTAATTTAGTCTTCTATAGCCCAAATCAAACCAAGCCCAAAGTAACTTTTTTTTTCAAAAAAACTTTTTATTGTGAATTAAGTGCAGGTTTATTTCACCTCAGTCCCCTCCATGAAACAACAGTTGTCCCACTTCCTTCATGTGGTTCTTATTTCTAGGCCACCCGCCTTCCCATCCCTTCTCAACTTTATGTTAGGTAAATGTTGCTCTTTTGATCTTGAATAATTGACCGTTCCATGGTGAGTATGCCTTTTTAGTGTTTGTTGTTCCCCCTATATACTTGTCTACTCCTTGGCTTAAAATTGGACCAAGAAAAACACTGCTGTGTTTTTCTTTCTTCTGAAATATAAGTAAAAGCAAATTATGAAGTTCTGGTGTGGTGCTGTAGGATCAGTACTGTTCTGCTAGCCACAGGTTGGTGGTTCAAACCCACCAGCCGCTCCTTGGAAACCCTGTACAGGGTCGCCGTGAGTCAGAAGTTACGTGGCAGCACTTAACAACAACAATAATAACCTTTGTCCCCTCTGGGAGGAACTGTCTTAAATGACCAGTCTTAAGAAAAATTCTTCATGTGCATATGTTAAGGTGCCCTGGTGGTGCAGTAGGTAAGAACTTGGCCTAGCTGGAAGGTCAGCAGTCATTTTGTGGGAGAAATATGTGGCAATCTGCTTCTGTAAAGATTAGTCTTGGAAACACTGTCCTATATCGGTTAGAATTGACTTGAAGCAGTCGGTTTTCGTTTTGTTGCTATGTCACAGAGACTAGATTAGTGTAAACACAATAAGAAAAATACCAATCATTATTAAATCTTACATATTTGATTTACTTTCTTGCTGAGGGCAAATGTAGCTACTGAATTAAGAATTGGTGACTCTTGAGTGTTACGCCTTTTTACAAAGAATTCAGCAAATGGTAAAGCTTGCATTTTCTGTATGTGGAGCCATTGACTTTTTTTTTTTTAATTGTGAATTATGTGGGCTAACATGGGAGAACATCAGTTTTACATTCATCCTATTGTATTTCGTTTCATTGCAATGATTACAGTCCCCTCCTTGCAACATCAAACAGCTAAAGGATATACCCTATAGCCCTTCCCCCTCCACCCCCCGCCGGCCATCAGCACACAGCCCTTCTCCCTCCCTGAGTCCCGTGTCCCTAGCCACTCCATCTGTCCACCTCATCATCTCTTGTCTCCATGCCTGGCATCACTGCCTCTCTGGGTAGGGTCACACTCTCCGCTCTTCTCACTTGATGGTCCCAGGGACCTCTGCTCCTGTGCTGCAAAATCAATCACTCCCTTCCTTTTGTCAAAAAACATCTACCTCTACTTCCAACCCTCACAGTCAGTCCTGATGGCAATTATTCACTATTGTACCACAAGAGTCTGATCCCCATTTCCTTTCGCCAGCTGGGCCCCAACAGCTTAGAAATCATTCAGTGGAGGTTCTACCTACCCCTGCCCTGTCTGGAACTAGGCTTCCTTTTGAGAGCTTGTAAGCCAGTCATTTCTTGCCTTTATAGCCCCCCGCACCCCCATTTTGGGTAATCAGTGTCTAAGTAGCTCATCCCTGTCAACCCTGTCTATCGAGGGGGTGGGAGTGATCCATGCTGTAAAGTTTTGTTCCCTTTTTTGCGCTACTACATCCATAAGTATAGGTAAAGTTCATCAAGTTGTAGTGAGTTACTCTTTTTTTCCCCTTCCCTCTTCTTTCTTCTTCTAGTCAAGTTCTGATCATCCAGCCATTGAAGCTAGGTGCAAGTATGGGTGTTCTTGTGCATCTCCTCTCGCTTCATATCAGCTGGACACTTCATTCTCCGCTCTAGTCCTCTGTGGCCATGTCACTGCCTTTGGGCCCAGGAGTCCGCGGGTCTTGCTGTAACTGCTGGCCATCCAGGTTTCTTCCTGGGTTCACAGGAGTCTATTGAATGTGGCTGGACTTAGATCCCAACTTCATTGCTGTTTTTTCCCTCTCTTCCCCGTATCGGTGACCAATGTGGTCACCAGCCAGACCACATGCCTGTTAGTGTATTCCCCTTGAGTCTTAGTTTTGGAAGGGAGTTTGCTCTGAGGGGACCCAACCACTTGCCTTGATGGCTCCCGGGTGAACAACTTACTTGTTCTTGTAGCAATCAATCGTACTGCCATTATTGTTTCTGATTTTTCCTGCTGGCCTTTGTTCACGAAGTATCTTCTGTTCTTCTAGCCACTCCAGGCTGGTCCACTCATCCTTTCCATTGGAAATTTCCCACCTCAGACAATTCTGGATGGGATTCTGGTTTTCAACTATGGTCTTATGTAGTGCACAAGCTCTACTGGAGGTCTCTTTCACTGGGCAATTTCTAGCCGCGTTTAAGGTATTCCAGTCAGTTATAGGGAGCCATTGACTTTTAAGTGTAGCTTACTAGACAACATTCAGACCTAGTGCTTTTTCTGAGAATTAGTAGATTGCTAATATTCTCTTTGTACATGGAGTCTTCCCTAGATAAGAGCTTTAGAATGGTCAATGTCAAGACCTGACTTCAGGTCTAATGTTAACTTTACTAGTTTTATTTCAAGAATCCCTGGTGGCATAGTGGTTAAAATAAGCTTGACTGCTAACTGAAAGATTCGCAGTTTGAACCTGCGATTGCTCCACAGGACAATGATGTGACTGTCTGCTTAGGTGAAAACTCTAGAAAACCCACTGCCATCGAGTTGATTCTGCCTCATAGCAACATTATACAGTGTTTTTAAGACTGGTTCTCTACTGAAACAAAACCTCATCTTACTCTTGTGGAGCAGCTGGTGGGTTTGAACTGCTGATCTTGTGGAAACAGCCCATTGCCTAACCCATGGTTTCATTAGCTATAATAGCCTTGGAAATATCATGGAACAGCTCTAATCTGCCTACAGGGTATCTGTAAGTTGGAATTGACCTGAAGACAATGGGTTAGTTGATGATTAGCTTTCTTACAGGTTGTGAGTGCTTGTTATTTCATCATGTTGCTTTGCTTTGTTATTGTGGAGTGGTGGTGGAGTGCTAAGACAATGCCATTGAGTCGGTACTGACTCATAACAACCCTATGCACAACAGAATGAAATATTGCCTGGTCCTGTGCTGCTAACCTCACAATCGTTTGCTACATTTGAACCCTTTGCTGATGCCACTGTGTCATTCCATCTCGTTGGGGATCGTCCTCTTTTTTTCCAACCTTCTACTTTACCAAACTGCCAAAAGAACCAATAGATCTGTTTTGGAAGAAGTGCAGCCAGAGCGCTCCTTAGAGGCCAAGATGGCAAAACTTTGTCTCTCATACTTTGGACATATTGTCAGGAGGAAACAGTCGCTAGAGAAGGATATCATGCTTGGTAAGATGGAGGGTCAGAGAAAAAGAGGAAGACCCCCCCCCCTCCCCAAAGAGATGGATTGGGCAGGTCGCAGCATTGATGGACTCAAGTGTGGCAACAGTAGTGAGGTTGGCCCAAGATTGGACATTGTTTCGTTTTGCTGTGCATAGGATCGCTATGAGTCTGTGCCGACTCGATGGCACCTAACAACAACAACTTTACCAAACATGAAATCCTTCTCCAGGGATATCCCTGGAGTATGAGAATATGAGAGCCCAAGTATGGGAGATGAAGTCTAGCCATCCTGTCTTCCAAGGAGTGCTCTGGCTGTATTTCCAGCACAGATTGGTTTGTTCTTTTGGCAGTCAAAACAATGGAATGTTGTAAAATACAAGATGTTCAACCTGATACAGATATATTTTACTCCTTTGTATAGTGTTGTCTGTTTGAAAATTAATTTTGTTAAAAGTTTACAGTAAAGCATGTTTTGTTTCACTTTTTTTATTGTGAATTGAGTGAAGGTTTACAGAGAAGATCATCAGTTATACATTCAACAAATCATACACTGTGTTTCATCACCATGATTTTAATCCCCTCCATGCAACAACAGTTATCCCACTTCCTTCCTGTGGTTCTGGTTCTTATTTTCACGATACCCTCCTTCCCATACATTGTCAACTTTGTTCTTAGGTAAATGTTGCCCTTTTTAAAAAAAAATGTTTCATTGTGAATTACGTGATAGTTTACATGGGAGAACATTATCTTTACATTCATCTTATCGTATATAATTTCATTGCCATGGTTGCAATCCCCTCTGTGTATAATCAGCCTGCCCCCAGTTGTCAACATATATCCCCTCTCCCTCTCTGCGTCTAGAGTCCCCAGCCGCCCCATCTCTCCACATCATTGTCTCTGCCTCCATCTCTGGCATCACTTTTTCTCTGGATAGGGTCCCCCACTCCACTCTTGTCCCTTGATGGTCCCAGGGAACTCTGCTCCTGGACTGCAAAGCCAGTCACTCCCCTCCTTTTGCTACAAAACGTCTACCTTTACATTTCCAATCCTCACAGTCAGTCCTGATAACAATTGTACCACAAGAGACCTATCCCCATCTCCTTTCATCAGCCCCACCCAGACAGATTGGATACTACTCAGTGGAGAGTCTACCTTCCTCCGTGCCCTCTGGATCTAGGCCCCATCTTGAAAGCTTATAAGCCAGTCACTTCTTGCCTTTGTAGCCCTCCATTTTGGATCGCCTATGTCCAAGTTGCCCATCCCTGTCTACCCTGTGTATGGAGAGGGTGGGAATGATGCTCACGATAAAGATTTGTTCCCTCTTTTAAGCTACTGCATCCATAGGTGTAGGACAAGGTCATCAAATTGTATCATATTACTCTTTTTTTCCTCTTCTTTCTTCTTCTAGATGAGCTTTGATCATCCAGTCATTGAAGCCAGGTCAAGTGGGTATTATCTGCAAGTGTGGGTGTTCTTATGCATATGCCCTCTCTTCTTATCAGCTGGACGCCTCATTCTCCACTCTAGTCTTCTTTGGCTATGTCACTGACTCTGGGCCCAAGAGTCCCCAGGTCTTGCCACACTGCTGGCCAACCAGGCCGCCACCTGGGTTCACAGGAGTCTATTGAACGTTTTAGGGCTTAACTCGCAGCTTCATTGTTGTTTTCCCTCACTTCCCCTTATTGGTGACAAATGTGGTCACCTATTAGAGCGTATGTCTACTTGTGTATTTCCATTAAATGTTGCCCTTTTGATCTTGAATGGTTGACTAGTCCATGGTGGGTATACCCTACTAGTGCTGTTGTCCCCCCTGTATACCTATCTACTGCTTGGCTGAAAATTGGACCACAAGGATAGTTCTCTTTCAGACCTAAAGAGTGGCTGAGGGTCATAGTCTGGGGTCCCTCCAGTCTCTTTTTGACTAATAATCTCATTTTATAATTTTGAGTTTTGTTCCACATTTCTCTCATTCTATTCAGGACTGTCTAATGTGATCTCTTTTAAAGTAGTTGGTAGTGGTATCTGGGCACCATCTAATTCTTCTGGTGTCACAGTTGTGGTTACTAATGTTCACATGTTCCATTGATCCATTGGATTAGTTTGATTCCAAGCATCTTTAATTTTTATCACTCTTCTTGTTTCCACATGAAGAGACCAATACATGTACTTTAGATGGCCACTCACGATGAGCTTTAGAGAAGATTTGGTATTTTTTAATGTATGAGTAGCATTTTGGATGGAGTGTGGTGGCTCTGTCTGTACAGTAAGCACTGGACTGGGAATCACAAGGTTGGCAGTTTGAGTCCATCAGCCGCTCTGCAGGATGATGAGGCTTTCTGCTCCCACAAAGATGTACAGCCTTGGAAACAATATTCAAGGTTCCTGTGCATCAGAGCTAACTTGAGGTCACTTAACAACAGTAACATTTTGGATCTGCCTATATTTGAAGGTTGCTTAAAGAAATTATAGCATAGTTTTTAAGTGCCATTGAGTCAGTTCCGACTCATAGTGATCCTGTATATGGTTTCCAAGGAGTGGCTGGTGAACTTGAACCATTGACTTTACTGTTGAAACTGACCTTGCAATCCAGTGCACTGACCTATAGCGCTACATATAGGCTGTTTAGTTTTTTTAATTGTCTATTTTGATTTGCACAAAAGGTCTCCCACCTCCTCCTTATAAAAACAAACAGTAAGCCAAACATGCTTCTTAAACAAGTTATCTTTTACAGGTTATCATAGAATTGAGGTAGTGTGATTAGTAACATGTGTAAGGTAACCTTGATACTTGACTTTTAATACTGCAGGCAAACATGATTATTAATTTGGTTGGTTATTGATATGTTTGGTTTTGTCCTATATATCTAATTGTCACTGTGTTTCCACAGCTGCAGAGCCTTGGCCTGAAAATGCGGCATTATATCAGCAACTGAAAGGTGGGTTCTGTCACAATTTCAAATGGTCTTATATAAAAATATATTTATTTTAAAAAAGTTTCAGTAATATAATTTACTTGAAAGAGAACATAAAATATAAAGAGGGGATTCCCTTGTATAATTTGTCTGTGAGGCTTTACCTAACTTTCCAGTATAGACCAACTGTTATGGTCTATAAGGTCCTTAATTTATTATTGACTCATTATATTGGCTGCTATAGGCAGTGTAAAATGATGTGATTGCAGTCGCAGTTGGCAGATTTACTGCATTAAGAGCTGAGACAGCAGATATTTGAAGTCCTGTGGTAAAGTGGGCTCTCAGTAAAAAGGAACTGTTAAAATGTATAGGCTAGGATGGTTCAGGCTCCCTTCAGCAGCTCTTCATATATCATCAGATCACATTATGGACCCCATTTGGGGCTCAGCAGCCTGCTACAGTTGTCAGAAGACTACAAAGTAATGAAGACTAATAGGCAGCAGCCCTAGTCTTCTAAGCATGGAATTTTTATTGCAGCGAACTTGTCATCTTTCTTTTGTGTGACACACTGTGCAATATTAACTGCAAGCTGCTTTTATATGATTGTGAATGCTTTTACTTTTAACTTAAAGGGGTTTGCATAGATCCTATTTTACTTAATTTCATTGAAAAGGAGAGGAATATTTCTTGAAAACTTGAAAATTGAATTTGTTTCTAAATGAGCAATTTTCATTACATATTGCTAATAAAATAAGGTAAATGATTAAATGGTTTTAGAAGAAATAGTCCTGTTTTATTATTATTTACATACTATGATAATGTAGGAATCCTGGTGTGGCACACTGTAGGATAATAACTGGACTGCAGGGTCGGTGGTTCAAACTCACCAGCCGCTCCTCAGAAACCCTAAACAGACTCAACAGCACTTAACAACAACAGTAATGATAATGTAACCATAATTACGATTACATAAAAGCTTCAATATGAAATTTCATAATTACTTGTTAAAGGTTATATACCTTTTCTTTCTAAAAAAGTAGAAATACTTAAAAAACATAAAAATAGGAATAATTGTTAAAAATAAAAAGTACTACAAGTATATTTTACTAGTTTAGTGATCACACTATTGATTTGGGCTTTTTATTGTGTTTCCACAGAGGAGCAAATTTTACTCTCCGACAATGCAGCTTCTCTTGCTGTGCAGGTAAAGATGTAAATAATGGAATGTTCTTTACCCCCAAGGAGATTTGAATCACTTGGAATTTCAGTTATTTTTTTTCCCCTCCAGAAAGTCCCATACTATATGTTTAATTTTTTTCTGTATTATTTATTATCATCAGTGTAACTTTGCTTTTCTGTTGAAGTGTAAGTTTTATGTAGTATTAAGATAATTGTTGTCAATACAGAAAACAAACACAAAAATCTTCATTAGTCATTTGTATATTTAACTTTTTAAAATAACTTTTTAGATGCTAGATACATTAAGAAATTTTCTTAGCAGTATTTCCTTTAGCTAGTTATTACGGATTATTTGGGGTTGTACTGGCATCATTTGTGGATGCAGAATTATATTCTAATTTATTTGTGAAAAGTTATTCATCACATAGCTTTATGCGTCATTCTACTCACTTAAACCTTAATCCTTTTGATCATCTTGAAGCAAATATATTCTTCTTTCTGTAGCCACTCCTTTTATATCTGTTGATTATATTAATGTCTATTTTGTAAAACCACTTATTGCATGTAATAAGTCTTCCAGTAATCGATCACAGTTATATAATCAAAAAAGACTAGTGGCCTTCTGAACTGCACCATGCACTATGGAATCCTGGGGTGGCATGGTAGAACTGGACTGCTCACTACAAGGTAGGCAGTTCAGACCCACCAGCTCCTCCTTGGAAACTCTATATGTGGTTGCCATGAGTTGAGACTTACTCAGTGGCACTTAACAACCTGTACTCTAGAAAGAATAAGATACTAAGGGATTGTTCGCTCAAAAAATATTTATGTAGGCTATGAAACTATAATATAGTTAATCAAACATTGTACATATTTAGCTCTGATTTAAGTAGCTAGCTTATGTATGTAGTTTGAATTAGGTATTTATTTTGGAATACCTAAAAGATTGTCAAAATAAAAATTTTAAGGCATGTGATGTTTATTGGAAACGAGACTGAGCTTCTTGAGGCTGGAAAGGGGAATAAAGATTCTGCTTATTGAACGTTTGCTGTGCTATAGGCACAGTGTGTAAGGTACTGAACATTTAAGTCTTCTCATTTTACCTTTCTTATTCAAATTAATATTCTCTGGGCTTAATACAGTGTCTGAAATGTGGTATGTCATTTATTCAATACATGTTTATTTTGTTTAAGTCAGAAAGGGGAGGAGAAGATGGAAAAATATGTGCTTTTTTCTGACAGGTGTACATTCTTAGCTGGTTATCTGAGGGGGCTTCATAAGTTCGTAGAAAAATTCCATTATCTTTTAATTCCATTTTTCCACCAACTTTTTGAAGTATATATATATATACATACATACATACATACATACATGTACATGTGTATGTGTGGCGCTGTGGGTTAATGCGCCAGACTGCAAGGTCGGTAATTCAAGCTCACCAGTTGCTCCTCGGAAACCCTATATAGGGTTGATATGGGTTGGAACCAATTTGACGGCACTTAACAACAACAACAACAACAACATATGTATATATGTATATTTATAAATGAAGCCCTGGTGTGGTGCTGTGGCTTAATGCACTGGCACTTCACAACAACAACATGTATATAATTATACACAAATTTTATATTTTATATAAAAATATGTACATAAATGTTGTTATGTGCTGTCTCGTCAGTTACAACCCATAGTGACCCTTTATAGGGTTTCTGAGGAGTGGCTGATGAGCTTGAACTGCTGACCTTGAAGATCAAACTGACTTTGCAGTTCAGCACATTAACCCACAGCACCACACCAGGACTCGTGTATGTGTGTGTGTATGTATGTATGTATGTATGTATGTATGTATGTATGTATGTATATGTGTATATATACATACACATATATATGTTGTTGTTAAGTACCATGGAGTTGGTTCCGACTCATAGCGACCCTGTACAGGGTTTCCACGGCTGTAAATCTTTACGGGAGCAGAAAGCCTTGTCTTTCTTCCACGAAACAGCTGGTAGTTTCAAACTACTGACTGTGAGATTAGCAGCCGAATTCGTAACCTCTACCCTACCAGAGCTCGGTCATATATCTATGTATCTATATCTACCTTTCTATATGTGTGTGTGTGTGTGTATAAATAAATAAATACACACGTACACACTAATATTTCAGCTCATCTGTGGAAGGGAAGAAAAACAGTTTTTCTAAGTAGTTGATTGCTTATCTTAGTGTATATAATTATTAACTCTATTTTTATGGTTTCTATTAATTTTCTTTTTCATCTCAAATTGTGGTTACAATAAAAAATAAAGCTGTGAAAAAGGAGCTTTTAAAATGTGGAACTGTGCTTAACCATTTCCGTTTTTTTTTGTTATCCTATATATGTCAACTTAGATGATAAATTAACCAGCATATATTAAAAATTCTTGGTTTTCTTCAATATTCTTTGGCTTGACAGCTGATAGTAGCCATGACTATAAATGTGACTTTTCTAGATATCTGATGTAAAATTTATGGAGTAATTTTCTTCTATATGGTGGGTATCCATTTCGAAGAATCAGTTAAAGGCCTCACTTTTGATGTATAAAATTGATCAAATCAGTGTGACAGGTATCCTTAAACTGGGTATTTCTACAAGATACCAGATATCAAATATCAGATATTGTAATAGTCTGCCAGTTAAGTTATCAGGAAACTTAAATTCTGCTTTTTACATAAACTTGCTATTTATTATACTCCTGAAACTAAGTAGTTAGATTTTCTTTTTGATTGAGAATATCTTTATGATTTCAGTTTAAAGGAAAATAGTTTTTTTCTGCAGCCATTTTTCCTTAGATTTGCTTTCCTTCTCTCATCCACAAAGAATTGACATTGCCTGATGTTTTCTTGGTTGTAAAATAATCTTGTATGTTGAATATGCTGTTGATGTTAAGTGCCGTCAACTCGGTTCTGACCCATAGCAACCGTGTATAGGGTTTCCAAGGAGCAGCTGGTGAGTTTGAACTGCCAACCTTGCAGTTCAAATGGCTTTGCAGTCTGACGCATTAACCCACAGTGCCATGTTGAATATGTTGTTGTTGTTGTTAAGTGCCGTGGAGTCGGTTCCAACCCATAGCGACCCTGCACAGGGTTTCCAAGGCTGTAAATCTTTACGGGAGCAGAATGCCTCATCTTTCTTCCGCGGAACCTCTGGTAGTTTCAAACTGCTGACCTTGTGGTTCACAGCCCGATTCGTAACCACTAGAATATAGTGAAGTATTAGTAATTACAAATACATGAGGTGGGGTAAAAAATTAGTAGAAAAATGGACTTAAAAGATAATGGAATTTTCCATAAATTTTAAAAAATCCCCTTGTATTTAGAGAGAAAAAAAGAAAATTTTCTTCTCTATAATACTTCCTTAATTTGGACGACTTAGCTTATATTAGAGTCCTGGTGTGGCACTATAGGACTACAAGATCGTTTGAACTACAAGGTTGGTGGTTCAAACCCACCAGCCATTCCTCAGAAACCCTATACAGGGTCGCTCGCTCTGAGTCAGAATCGACTTGACGGCACTTAGCAATAACAAGCTGATTATATTAATTGGGAAAAGAACTTTGATAATAATTTTATGTTACTACTTTCTTTTGCCTCCTAAACCTAAAACAACTGTCCAATATGAAAGAGGGTAAGTAAAAATGTACAGCTACTAGGGTTCAAGTTCATATGTGCATGGGTTTATTCCAGACAAAATGTGTTTAGTCACGTTTTTGCCATAAGTGGGTGATTGCAAACAAGTTCTCTCAGTACTATATCTGTCTTAGAGTGCTTTAAAAAAAAAAAGTTCTAATCAAAGTAGTCGCTTCTGAGGGATCTGCTGGGCCAGTTCAATTCAAGGAGAGAGGTCAGCCCAGAAGTGAGTGTCTTTCTGCATGCCAAAGGGGCAATCTTGATGGATTTTCTCAAAGAGGCTTGTTATGAAGAAATTTTAAGAAACTTTAAAACTGCATTTCAAACCTGATGAGAAAAAGGCAGGAAATTGATGCCAAAGAATTTTTTCTCATCTTGACACTGCACCTGCTCATCTTTACAGGGTAGCAAGGGCTGTTTTATGAGAATTTCACTGGGAAATTATACCCCTTCAGGCTTCTTTTTGGAACATTTCAAAGGAGCATGCATTTAGTTCTTCAAGGATGC
>NW_006408612.1:7999433-8004945 GCF_000296735.1 Chrysochloris asiatica
AGGCTGACGACGGGCTTACAAGTTTTCTGTAATCATGTTTCCCCACATTCCTTTCTATTCCACTCGTGTCTATTTTACAATAGTAGACAAGGGAATCCAATATTCATAAGATAGTCTGATTTGCCCTCATAGTAAAGCACTTAGAAAACTGCTTGGTATATTGTAAATGTTGATTTGGTAATTTTTGCCTTCTCGTAGTTCTTTGACAGTACACATAATCTGTTTCATCAGCAGCATTGGAAGTGCAGGCTTGCTAATGCCTAAAACTGTCAAAGTAATTTTAAATAACTATATGTAAGGAGCTCTGGTAGCATAGTGGGCTGCGAACCACAAGGTCAGCAGTTCGAGACTACCAGCTGTTCCACGGGAGAAAGATGATGTTTTCTGCTCCCGTAAAGATTTGCAGCCTCGGAAACCCTGTACAGGGTCGCTATGAGTCGGAACCGACTCCACAGCACGTAACCACCACCATATGTAAAGTCTGTCCTGTGAACCACATAGTCAGCTGTTTCAACCCACCAGTTGCTTCTTGGAAACCCTATATATGGTTATTATGAGTTGGAATTGACTTGATGACACTTAATGACAATAATACGTAAAGTATTCAGTGGGGAGCACGGTACTCCATAGGGTGAAAGCACTAGACTGCAAGCCGCAGGTTGGCTCCTTAAGCCCACAAGCTGTTTCATGGGAGAAAGGTAAGGCTTTCTGCTCCTGCAAAGATTTAAAAAGCCTCAGGAACCCTACCCTACCTTGTATAGGATTACTCTGCATTGGAACTGACTGGATGGCACTTAAGAACAATAGTGGCTAAGTACTTAAAAAGATTTGTTTTAAAATTTAATGTTTATCAAATTTCTCACTGATACACTGAGAGCTTTTATGTGATTTCTTTTGAAAAGTGAAAGCAATAGAAATGCACAATGGTATTGATTGCTGAGTTAGTGTCTATTTTGACGTTAAGGATTTAGATACATATTTTGTGTATGTCTTTATAAAATAAAATATGCACTGGTTGATTTAAACCATAAGGTCAGTGGTTCAAATTCACCAGCCTCTCGTTGGGAACCCTATGACTAGGTGGCTGAGAGTCAGAATCAGTGTGATGGCATTTAACAGCAACAATGTTGTTAAGTGCTATCGACTTGGTTCTGACTCAGCAACCCTGTGCACAACAGACTGAAACAATGCTCAGTCTACATCATCCTCACAGTTGTTGTTATGTTTGAGTCCATTATTGCTGCCACTGTGTCAGTCCATCTTATTGGTGGTCTTCCTCTTTATTGTTGACCCTCCACTTTACCAAGGGTGATGACCCTTGGTCCTTCCAAATTACCATGTCCAAAGTATGAGAGACATCATTGCTTCTAAGGAGCATTCTTGCTGTACTTCTTTATCAAGACATTTGTTTGTTCTTCTTTCATTCCATGGTATTCTCAGTATTTGTCACAACAACATAATTCAAGTGCATCAATTCTTTTACAGTTTTTCTTATTTATTATCCAACTTTCACACACACAGGAGGTGATTGAAAACTCTATAACTTGGATCAGAAGCATTTTAGTCCTCAAACTGACATCTTTGCTCTTTAATACTTAGAGGTCTTTTGCAGTTGATTTGCCCAGTGCACTGTCGTTTGATTTCATGACTGTTGCTACCATGAATGTTGATTGAAGAGCCAAGCAAAATGAAGTCTTTTGATGACTTCAATCTTTTCTCTGTTTATCATGATGTTATATATTGGTCCAGTTGTGAGGATTTTTGTTTTATTTACATTGAGGTGCAATCTATATTGAAGGCCATAGTCTTGGATCTTTTATCAGTAATAATTTTAAGTCCTCTTTGCTTTCAACAAGCAGGATTGTGTTATCACAGATTGTTAAAACACTTCCTCCAATCCTGATAACACATTCTTCTTATAATCCTGCTTCTTGGATTATTTGCTCAGTGTTCAGATAAGTATAATGAATAAGTATAATGAAAGACATAACCCTGGCACACATTTTTCTGATTTTTAAAGCATTCAGTATCACCTTGTTCTGTTCAGGAACAGTGTTCTGTTCAGGAGCACAGTGAAGTGATCTGGAATTCCCATTTGTTATGATCCATACAATCAAGTGGACTCTGCCTTTCACAGTCAATAAAGCACAAGTAAACATCTTTCTGGTGTTGTCTCCTTTTAGCCGAGATTATTGTGATGTCCACAGTGATAGTCCTCATTCCACATCTTCTTCTGAATCCAGCTTCAACTTCTGGTAGCTCCCTGTCATTGTACTGTCACAATTGCTTTTGAATTAGCTTCAGCAAAATTTTATCTGTGTGTTTCCACATTGCGTTGAGTCACCTTTCTTTGGAATGGGCACAGGTGTGCCTCTTTTTCAACTGGTTGGCCAGGTAGCTGTCTTCCAAATTTCTTGGTGTAGAGAAGTGAGCCGCCTCCAGCACTCATCAATTTGTTCAAACATTGTAATTTGTATTTCATCAAAATCTGAAACCTTGTTTTTCACCAGTGTCTTCAGTGCAGCTTGGACTTCCTCCTTTTTTTTTGTAACCAGCAAGTCTTAATCACATTGTACCTCTTGAAAAGGTTGAGCATCAAGCAATTCTTTGTGGTACAGTGACTCTGTGTCTTCTTTGCACCTTCTTTTGATGTTTCCTGCATCATTCATTATTTTTCCTGTAGAATCTTCTAGTATTGCAACTCAAGACTTCAGTTTTTATCTTCAAAATGCTGAATGTGTTCTTCCCTTTTGATTTTCTAGCTCTAGGTCTTTGCACGTTTCATTATAAGACTTGACTGTCATTTTGAGCTGCCCTTTAAAATTTTGTATTCAGCTTTTTTACTTCCTCATTTCTTCCAGCTGTGTTAACTTCTCTGTGCTCAGAAGCATGTTTCATAGTCTCTTCTAATATCCCCTTTGATTTATTCTTTCTTTCCTGTCTTTTTAATGACCTTTTGCTTCCTGTATGATTTTTTAAAAAGTTTTTATTGTAAATTGGGTGGTAGTTTACATCATTTAGAGACCATCAGCTTTACATTCATCCTACCGTATTTCATTTCATTGCAGTGATTACAACTGTATGATATTCTTGATATCATCATTCAACTCTTCAGATTTATTAGTGTCTATCTAATACATCAACTGTGTTCTTGAGATGGTCTCTAAATTCAGGTTTCTAAATACATTCATGGTCATCTTTTGGCTCTCATGGATTTAATTTTCTTCAGCCTTAACTAGATTATGAAAAATTGATGGTCTGCTCCACAATCGACCCCTGGCCTTGTTTCGGCTGATGTTAACTTCTCCATCTTTTCTTCTCATAGATTTGGTCAATTAGATTCTGTCTTGTGAGGTTCACATGTGTAGTCACCTTTTGTGTTGTTGAAAAAATAATTTACAATAAGTCGTTGGTCTTGGGAAATTCTATCATGGGTTCTTCAGCATAGTTTCTATCACCAAGGCTATATTTTCTAACTACTGATCCTTCCTCTTTGTTTCCCACTTTCACTTTCCAATTACCAATCATCTTGAATGCATGCTTGATCAATTTCAGACTGAAGAAGTTGGTATAATTCATAAATTTCATCATCACTCACTTTGGTGGGTTGGTGCATAGATTTGAATAATAGTGGTATTAACTGGTCTTCCTTGTTTGTTGTTTAAGTGTCATTGAGACAGTTCTGACTCATAGTGACCCTGTATAGGGTTTCCGAGTAGTGGCTGGTGAGTTTGAACCACTGACCTTGCAGTTAGTAGTCTAGTGCTTACCCTACAGCACTACACCAGGACCTATCACAGACAACACTGTATTTCAAAATATATCTTGAAATGCTCTTTTTGACAGTGGACACAACACCATTTCTCTTCAATTTGCGGTTCCTCGCATAATGTGATTGTCTGGTTCAGAATGGCCAGTACTCTACCATTTCAACTCACTAATGCCTAGGATATTGGTCTTAATGTGTTCCGTTTAATGTTTGACAACTTCTGGTTTTATTAGATTCATACTTCATGCATTCCCTGTTCTGATTATTAATAGATGTTTATAGTTATTACCTCCCATTTTGGATTGTGACACATTAGTAAATGAAGGTCTTGAGAGCTTTCCTCCAATTGTGTCATTAAAGTCAGCTGTGCTTTGAGAAGACAGGTTTTTCTCAGTGATATTTCTTGAGTGCCTTTCCATCTGAGGGGCTCATTTTGAAGCACTGTATCATGTATACACTGTTTCGCTGCTATTCGTAAGGTGTTTAATGGCTAACTATTCAGAAGTGGTCTTTTTTACTAATCTGTTGGGAACCTCCACTGAAACCTGTTCACCATGCGTGACACTGCTGGTATTTAAAATACTGGTGACATAGTTTCTAGCATTAACAGCAGCACACAAACCTCCACAGTTGGACAAATTGACATACTAGTGGTGATACTTTCTAATAAAGGTCAGAAAGAATTTAGTTTGCATGAAGTCAATAGAAAAAAAACAAAAAACAGCCCTGATTTTCCTACTATTTTAGTTTATGTTGCAGAAGAGCAGGAGAGTGAAATTTAAAAAAAAATTTTTTTTGACTGCAGGTCAGTTGTTTTTGAAAAACAAATGTGAGCATGAAAAGACAACCTCTGTAAACTTATGTCATTCAAATGCCACAGTATGCAGCTGACATGAAGAACATAAGGAAATGATATAGAATTTTCAATCAGGTTGTATACATTTTTATTTAAATGAATTGTACAAAGTTGTATGCAATTTAAAAAAAATGTTTTATTGTGAATTATGTGATAGTTTACATGGGAGAACATTAGCTTTACATTCAGCTTTTCATTGCCATGGTTACAATCCCTTCTATGCATCATCAACCAACCAAAGGGTATACCCTGCAAGCCTTCCCCCCAGTCAGCAGCACACAGCCCCTTTCCATGTTATTTTCTCTGCCCCCATCTCTGGCGTCACTGCTTCTCTGAGTACTGACATTCTGCTCTTCTCCCTTGATGGTCCCAGGGCCCCCCTCTCCAGGACTGCAAAGTCAACCACTCCCCTTGTTTTGCTACAAAATGTCTACCTTTACATTTTCAACTCTCACAGTCAGTTCTGAAAGCAATTATTCACTATTGTAACACATGAGTGCCATCCCCGGCTCCTTTCATCAGCCCCGTCCAGACAGATTGGATACTACTCAGTGGAGATTCTAACTTCCTCCACACCCTCTGGATCTAGGCTCCCTCTTGAAAGCTTGTAAGCCAGTCACTTCTTGCCTTTGTAGCCCCCCATTTTGGATCGCCTATGTCCAAATTGCCTATCCCTGTCTACCCTGTTTATGGAGAGGGTGGGAATGATCCTCACGGTAAAGATTTGTTCCCTCTTTTGAGCTACTGCATCCATAGGTGTAGGACAAGGTTATCAAATTGTATCAGATTACTCTTTTTTACCTCTTCTTTCTTCTAGTTGAGCTCTGATCATCTAGTCATTGGAGCCAGGTCAAGTGGGTATTATCTGCAAGTGTGGGTGTTCTTAT